>NC_053162.1:27786866-27979366 GCF_016835505.1 Polypterus senegalus | reverse complement strand
AGTCAGTGAGTGAGTGAGGGCTTTGCCTTTTATTAGTATAGATATATGACAGCAACACTCATCACTCACAACAGTGACAAAACAATTACATTAACAATCAAGTTACGTTGTTTTTTTAATTTTTCCTTTTCTTTTTCATAACTTCTTTAACACACTACTTCTCCGATGCGAAGCGCGGGTATTCTGCTAGTTCTTACTATTTTAGAATAAAAACATACATTTGATTTCAGTCTGTAACAGCCGATGTAAATGTATGATACTTGTAAAGGTTAGCTTTGTTTTGTTTTTTTTTATTCAGTTTCATTCTCTCAGTCGCGTTCACAGTACTACCCTAAACCCCCATCTGACACTGCTGTTTTCACATAAAGACGTGCTATAGCTCTGCACTCAACTTGTGACTTTACGCTGTAGGCAGTAAGTAAATAAACCAAGGTAAATAAGTAAATAACATTCGATCTGGCTCTTATATACAAAGTACAGCGACGGCAGCTTCCACCTGCAGCTATAGACTCCAGTTCGCAACCAACTCTCCACGCTAGTGTTTAAATCTGGATGGTGTATGTGCCCTAAAAAGAAGTCTGACTGCATTCTCGTACCAGTGCTTGTAAACTCAAGTGTCTGTGTGCACTTTTCGTGGCATTACACATGTATTTTTTGAGCATGCCCGTGTCGTTCAAACACAGGAAGCTCTGCAGTGTACTTGCAACTTTAGGCTGTAAGAAGTAACTAATTCCAAATAAATAACATTCAATCTGGCTTTTATGTTGTGTTATAATTCTAGTGTTGAGCTTAAAAAAAAACAAAAAAACTAATACTTAGGTGAAGGTCGTAATGGGAAAAGTGTTAAGATCTGTAGTTCTAAATAAATACAGGATCCCTTACAATACGGACGAGTAAATTTGCTTTTGGAGAAGTCCAACAGTTTAGGTTTTCATTTCACATGATAGCAGTTAGTTTTCGACCTTTCTTTAAACTTAATCTTAATTTGTCAGTTCCTGTATTTAAAAGAAAATGTAAGTGTAAAATTGTGCCTCTCTTTCAAAAATCATCTTTCTTTGGATCAGACTACAGCCAAGACATTAAATCAAAGAATTTCCACTCACAAATAGATATTTATTTATTTATTTAATTTATATCTCCCATATTCCACTTTGTTGTATTAATGTACTAGCAATGCTCTCTTAAATGTGTCACTGTGGGTGGCTTGTCAAAGTGTCAACACACTGCCATAATACTACCAACATCTAATAAACACACATTTATTACCAGCTTGATAACAAAAGTACTTGAAAACATATCATAGTGCATTACAGTTCACAATCTATCAAATACTTTAACCTTTTTCAAGACAGACATGTACAAGAATTTCTATTTTACTTTCTAAATCTGGTATCACTTGGGATACCCATGTAAAATAACGGCCTTAGATATGACAAGGAACAGGGGGAAAAAAAACTCCCATACCAATCAGTAGCAGAATCACATAAAAATGTTATTTTTAGAATGCTTCCTGTTTTCTTTTTAACATGTGGCCTGTTTTATTTTAGTTAAGCATTTTATGTATAAACCTGGAGCATGTTTTAGGGATAATGTGAAAAAACATTTGACATTTTAGGGATAATGTAAAAAAATAAAACAAATGACTTGGAGATGTATGTAGAGCAGCATTAATTATGATATGATAGAAATAAAGGAAACCTGGCTAAATAAAGATGAGAATGAGTATAAGGGAAACACATTTTTAAGAAGGACTAAGAACAGAAAAGGAGGTGGGGTTGCTGTTTATGTCAAACAGAATATAAACGCAAGTCCTCTTCAGTTGGACAATGAGTTCCATCTTAGTAAGGACATGTGCCTTTGTCTAAAGCATTAGGGAAAGAGGCCTTATTTTAGGAGTGTGTTATAGACAACCCAATGCAGACAGTAATTTCAACATACATCTTTTTAGTAAAATTAAATGGGCAAGCTTACAGGGGGATATTATAATCATGAGTAACTTTAAATACCCAAATATTGACTGGGACAACCTTACAAATTGTAGAGCTCAATATCATGAGTTTTAAAAAGTAATAAGTGACTGTTAGTTAACACAGTATGTTAAAGTACTAACGTGGGGTGAAGCCTGCCTAGGGATAATATTGGGATAGTGGTGACTAAAGCACTAGGGTCAAGTGACCATAATACAGTATAATACAATTCTCAGTGTTTTCAGATGTGGATGTAAAGATGTGGTAAAGTGAGGTCCGCAGTTGATTGCCATATATTAAATAAATAATCACCGCACTTGCATCTTTGGGGATGGGTGGCATGCTAGTGGGGCGAGAGCAGTTCCTGTGCGCAATGAGGGAGCAGAGACGGCCCTGCACTTAGTGACACCGGGAGATGCTTATTGCCAAAGCTGTGCCACGGCCCCACTTTAAAAAGGGAAGCATGAGTGCAGGAAAAGTGGAGACAAAACAAAATGATAGAAAAAGAACATGGAGGTTAAAAAAGGAAGAAGAGAGGCAGGAGTGAGAGAGAGTGAGCAGGTGGACCCCATTATGTTCCTGTGTCGGAAACTGCTTGAATGGGAAACCAGGTATTAGCGGTGGAGTGAGAGTCCATGGCGATCAAATGGGCAATTACACATCTGAGGTACAATTTCTTAGGCCCCGAGTTCACCCTTCTTACGGTTCATGCCCCTTTACAGTGGATGGCCCTACAAAAGGAGTCAAATCCACGCGTCACCAGGTGGTTTCTTGACCTACAGCCTTACAAATATTCGCTTGTTCATCAACGAGGATCCCACCATACCAATGCCAATGCACTTTCTCGAGTTGACGACCTCAAGGTCAGGAACGTCTGACCCGATAGGTCTGGGCTGAGGTGGGGAGGGTACTTGTCCCACACAAGGGAGGCAGGTATAGGGCTCAAATTAGAGTGATTCCACGCCAGACCAGGGGGTGCCAGAGTGCACTAATCCTTTCTCTCTTTCCACTGCAGACCAGTTATGGGTCCAATGATGTCACTTCCTCTGCCTTACTTTAAAACCGCCATCTTTACTTCAGCCAAGCAGTTCTCTTTTGGACTCCAATATGTACACAACTGTACAGATATTCAAATTTCAAATATTTAAGTACATATTGTTTTTATAAATCACCCTGCCTTTGATGCTACTGTACATCAACTGTACTATTATAGTTTATATTGGATTAAAAGTTTTTTTTTATATGTTGAATGTCACTACAGTGACTATTTCTTTTGTCAGGGTCTTATATTTGCCTGTCTCAGTTAAGGATTTATAATTGATATACTTGTAGACTATTGCATATTAGTAACAGCTTAGCAGTCACTATGTTTAACCACTTATCATGAAATTGTTCTTATAAAAATTAGTAATTGTAATTTGTAACACTTCTACATTCAAATATTTAAAAATGTATTATTGCCTCAGCAAAGTAAACTGTACAAGAAACAAAGTCATACAATACATATCAACTGTGAGGGATCTTGTGTTTTAAAAAGGTGGTATTCTCCTTCATTTAAAAAGCAACAGCAAATTACTGGGGCAAACTATGCTGCAAAGTACATGGTACTGCATAAACACTTAAAATTTTCTTATGTATGTATGAATTATCCCTGCATGCAGGTTAGGTTGAGAGGAAATTCTAAACTGGCATAGTATAAGGTAGCCTGTGCGAGTAAGTGCCCATTAGGATGGACTAGTGGCTTGTCTAGAGTTGATGCTGCCAAGATACACTACAACTTCTTCCAGTTATTTACTGTAAATTCAGTAGAAAAAAATAAATAAAAAGGTGTCAGAAACAAACATTATGGACATGACAGTAAACGTAGTCAACTCTGTCTCTCAGACACATTCAATAAGGTCATGGATATAAGCTTCTAGCTATTTTTCGTTATTAGGCTACTAGCTCTCAAATGCACTTTTGAACTGCATTCGAGTACAACTGTGGAAATTTAACTGAACACAATTTTTTTTTCATAGAAATTACAAAAAAAAAATCTGATACCAAAGCTGGTGTACTGATTTCTAAAGTGTACTCATGCTTTTCAATAAACTCCAGACAAAAGTAAGAGTTTTGTGCATTCATATGCAAGAGTTCAATTCTTCTTTTCCCAAAAATACAGAAACCCCATTGAACTCTAATCTAAATTTTTTTTCAACATTATGAGAAGACATGTAAGCATGAATTTCACTACACTATGTACACATGACAATAAACTTGACATATTACCTGATGTTAACAGGGCTTTAATTTTCCTTTTAATTTTAAGAAAATAAACAGAAAACAAGTACAATTTACTTAGACATTGAGAATTAGACACATTTTGTTAGAATATTCCATCAAATTCAACACTTGGTCCCTCCCTCTCCCCTGCATGATTCAGGAAGCTATACAAGGGTAAAGTCTAATGCAATTTCTCAAATAAAATAAATATGACAACTGAAAAGGGTGAGAGATTCAACATGCTTATTTTTGCATTAATTAATTCTTGAGAAGTTAATGCAAAAAGTAATCATTTTTTACAAAAAGAATTCCATTTTTTCATTTTATCACAGTACAAGACCAGTCTTTCCTACTGAGTTATGGCAAATAGGTCAGGATTCTTTCAGTTAAGCAAAATGAGTCTTTCTCCAAGTGATGCAGTAGTATAAGATATCCTAATAAGTGTTTTGTTGCATATTATTCTAGCCTGTGTTACTCCAAATATTATTGTAGAAGGAGCCCGAGTGATTTTAAATTCAATGTTACCTGAGAAATATGAAAAATATTTTAATTCAAAATGGTATTGTGGAGCATTCCAAGAACAAATGACCTACCAGTGTGGCTGTTGCATAACAGCCGTTCACAATTTTGGCCTTATTCTGCATATATTTGAAACAGAATTATGCAAGATGTATGTAAGCGATGCAATTTGTTTAAGCTAATTATTACATGCTTTGCACAGACTGAAGAAGAAATCATGGCTGAATTCCATTCTTTACCTGGAATTCTAATTGAAAAATCGCTTTCTCATCATTGCCTCAGATCATCTAGGGGTAAATTTCTTAAACTTTCTTGATTGAAACTAGAAACTGTACCTATAGATTACAGAAATTCAAGTATTGCTACAGCTCTTTGTTTTCATTTGTAATATGGATTTACTTGATATTGGCCCAGTGTGATGTGCTTCAAAGGCTTTTCCAGTGTGGATGGGTGGATGGATAAACATTTTCTATTCCTTTACAAACAATTTTGTTGCTAAAGAAACAAAGGGCATTCTGCATAATAAGGTCCACTCTGGTCCTAAGAACACAATAATAATAATACATTTTTATAGTGCCTTTTCCATACTCGAGGCACCTGTCTATTTTCTATATTTAAAAAAAAAAAAAACCACAAAACGCACAATAAAATCAGCCATAAAACTCCAACTGATGCAGTTCTATTTAACATAAGTGATTCCATCAAAACAAATCAAACATTATTTGTCACATGCAATGTATATATATATATATATATATATATATATATATATATATATATATATATATATATATATATATATATATATATATATATATATATATATATATATATATATACACACGCACAATTTGCATTAGTGAAATGGTTTTTGTTCAACTCCAATGATTGCGCTTTTAAGAAGAATATAGAAGGAAAATAACAATAACAAAAACAAAACTACAAATCAAAAAACCATTAAGAGTTTTAAATATGTGGTAAATAACTAAAATAATAATGATACATTATTTACTGTACATAGTACCTTTCTCACACTCAAAGCACTTAATGTATAACAGTTACAAGCAGGTTGACTGGGGAATTACATAAAGCATTACTTCATACTAAAAATGTAATTTGTTAAAATAAAAGACATGTCAGAATCAAGTCAAGTCAAGTTGGGGAGCATGCACTGGTACAGCGTGTTGCCGCACCCACTACAGGGCGAAACAACTCGGGATCCCGGTTGGCAACCCCCCCAAGCAGACACACAGTCCAGTCCTACCCTCCGGAAATGACCCTTCATCTGCCGCAGCCAGGTGTTACGTGGGCGATCCCTTGGCCTGGTCCAGCCAATTGGGTCCCCAACAATGAGGATCCCATGAGCCGGATCGCCCTCGGGGAAACGCGCCACATGGCTGTAGTGCCGTAACTGACGCTCCCTCACAATGCAGGTAATGTGCCTCATTAGGGACTCCATGAGCAACCGCTCATTCGACACGATGTCAAACCAACGCTACCCAAGGATCTTCCGGAGAGACACAGTACCAAAGGAGTCCAGACTTCGTGTCAGGTCAATGGATAGTGTCCATGTCTTGTAACCATATAGCAAGTAGGGAATCCATTCCCGGATAGGTTTATCCATTCCCAGGAATCCCAGGCGCCCGGGGATGACACAGTGCACGGGCATCTCACATGTGAACAGTTTTAGAACGACCAACACTTCTCTATCTATAATATAATATAATATAAATATATATATATATCTGTATATATAAAGGAGAGTTGGGATCCGAGAGACTGTGTTTGTGGAGGGATGGAAAGTTAAGGCGGGTAGGGGAGTCACGTGATCATCTCCCCTCCCATTCACGTCATTTCATTCACTTCAAATCATTTCGCTCCGAGATGAGCTCCGCAGCTGACGTGGTCTTGCCGTTCTTTTTCCTTAGTGTTTAGTCCTTTCTCCTTTACTAATTTACTGTTTAGTACACACGGTACTTACACAGTCACTTATAAAAGGGGAGAAAACTCCGTGCAACAAATGGATATTGAAACTACCTTGGAAGACATGCAATCAACGAGGCCATTAAACGGATCTCAAGAGAGGTCTTTTAGGTTGGAAAAAAGCGCTTTGCTGCCAAAACCAGGCGATTAAATGAATCTCAACAAGAAACGACTTCTACGTTAGAAAAAAAAAAAATGATTGGCTGCCGAAACCAGGCGGTTAAAAGAATCTGAATAAGACAGGACGTCTAGATTGGAAAAACCACGATCCGCTGCCGAAACTAGATGGTGTTAAACGTGCAGCGAAGTGTGCAAGGTCTGCTAGCTTTTAATAAAACTACTGCAATATGTTGACACCAATAAAAGACTAACCTTATCTACAAGCAGTTCATGCTGTCATACAAGTACATGTATCTAGTTCAGGGGTGCCCACACTTTTTTGGCTTGTGAGCTACTTTTAAAATGACCAACTCGAAATGATCTACCTACATTAAAAATGCTTATATATATATATACACATACACACACACACACACACACACATACAGTGGAACCTCAGTTCACGAACGTCTCGGTTCACAACCAAAAAGTTCGACAAACATTTGCCTCGGTTCACGACCACACACTCGGTATACGAACAAAGCCAGTTTCCCTTTCGGTTTGTGCGCGCCGATGATTTCTGCACGTGTTGCACTGTTCTCAGTCAGACGTGCCTGCCTGCCTGCTGAGAGAGAGAGAGAGAGAGAGAGAGAGACATGTGCCTGGCCTGCCGCTGCGGGGGAGGTTGCTGCACATGCTTTCCTGCCTGCTACTGACGGGGGGGTGAGGGGGGTACAGCAGAGAGAGAGTGAGCCTGCCTGGCTGGTTCATTTAAGCAGAGCCGCTCCCTGTTCATTGTTCTCAGTCAGACGTGCATGCTTTACTTGCGCTCTCTTTGTGCTCTACAGTATTTCGTGTGCTTTTGCAGTTAATTATGGCTTCTAAGCAAGTGAAGAGTGGTGAGAAGAAAGTTTTGAAGAAAATTGAAATTAAAGTAAAGGAAGAAATTATTGAAAAGTTTGAGCGTGGCGTTCGTGTTACTGATCTTGCCGCCGAGTACAAGTAGTACAAATCTATGATTTCAACTATTCTAAAGCAGAACGAATCTATTAAAGCAGCTGATATTGCAAAAGGAGTTACAGCGTTAACGGGGCAGAGGCTTTAAGTGCTGGAAGAGGTGGAAAAACTGTTTACCTGTTTACTCATTTACCAATTTGAGAACCCTCGTGCTTTCAAGCAGCACAATGTAAACAAAGCCAGACTTCCAGTAATGTGGAGGGCAAACACGAAGGGTTGGGTCACAAGGACTTTGTTTTTGGAATGGCTGCATGAGGCTTTCACTCCCACCAGCTAAACAGCTAAAAACACCAGAAACCCAAGACATCACAAGAGAGAAAACACCTGATGCACCTGTAGCATGAATTGTTGCAATGTTACTTTTCTCTTTTTTCAAATGTTCCTTTTTTTCCGCTGTGCTTAAAACTCATTTTAAAAAAAGTGTTTACAGCGATCGGACTGTAAGGCTAAAATAGCGTGATCTTGTTACTTTTTTGGTTGCTTGTGGTTGGTTTTTAAATTAAAGTTCGGATTTGTTCAAATGTTCCCCTCTGTTCAGAGAGACAGAGAGCGCGTGCTGCTGACAGAGGAGGGGTGTGGGGAGTGGCTGTGCCACAGAGAGAGAGAGAGAGAGAGAGCCTGCTCGTGTAGCTGAGCAGGGAGCCTGGGTGTTTTGTGTCAGTGTTATTCAATGTTTTTACATTAGTTTACTATTACACTGTGCATTCTATGGTGTAATTAACTATATTTGTGCTTAATCTTTACATATATTTACATATTTACATACAGTTCGTACGGTCTGGAACGGATTAATTGTATTTACATACAATCCTATGAGGGAAATTGCTTCGGTTCATGACCAACTCGGTTTATGACCAGAGTTTTGAAACGAATTATGGTCGTGAACCGAGGTTCCACTGTGTATACACATAAGCTTTGCCCTTTACATTGCGCCACAGCATGTGGTTCTTTTATTTGACAGCATGTAGATCGGGGTAATTACATTCATGGCATTCGCAGTCTGAATCACAATCTAATTATATAGGTGGTTACCTACCAGGTAACGCTTGTGTTGGCAAACATTCACCACAATGCCCTCTTCAGTTGCGAGAAGCAGATCATAGAATGTTGCAAAGTTTTACTGTCAAATAATGCAAAGAGTATGCGACACGTGTTTCACCCTAATTCTGGGCTCATCGGGCGTACACACATCACTGCACGTCAGCGGCGAAGCCACGGCGTGTGGTTTGTTTGACAGCATGTAGATCGGAGTAATTACATTCATGGCATTCATAGTCTGAATCACAATCTGATTGTATGGGTGCATGTGAGATGACCAGTGTGTTAGAAGGAAAGAGATCTCAGACTGGCCAAACTGTATGTCAATCAAGTGACAAATGCCATAGGGAGGATATATGATAGACTAACGTTTAAAAAAATTTTTTTTTTCAATGCAACACGATCTACCTGATCAGATACTGATACACTTGTTCTAAACAATGCCCGCATTGCTCTGAAACACTGCCATTTCAGCTTTTACTGATGCATCCAGTTTCTTGTCATGTTTCTGTCATGGCAAGTTTCTTGGCACAGATAATGCGGATGCAACAGACTGACGCATTGCAATTTCAAGTTGCCGTTCAAAGCTGTTGTCTGACAGACGTCAATGAAGTCTGCCCTGTCCCGGTATTCGTGAGCTGCCGAGTGCAGGATCTTCCCAGTCCACTGTGCTCAGTCTTAGTCGGAGCTGGGAGACTGACGACTGCTGCTGGTTGACTGACTCAATCTGCAAAACACTACACCGTGGGCCAAAAAAAACCGTGCCACAAAAAACCGTGCCACTTAATTATTTTCAACTATAACTCTGTTATTTCTTGATCAATTTTTTACACGCTATATATGCGAGCTTGGCCGTTCCCGGGAATTACAGCAGTTTCATGAAAAATGTCCAGGAATGGATTCCCCAATAGCAAGACAGGAAGCCACAGGACTCTAAAGACTTGGACCTTCGTCCTTTTGCATAGATATCGGGAGCACCATACACCCCTTTCCAGCGACCTCATGACTCCCCATGCTCTCCCAATCCGTCTACTGACTTCACAGGAAGAGTCACCAGAGACATGAATGTCACTGCTGAGGTAAGTAAACCTCTCGACAAGGTCAACACTATCTCCAAAAACAGACATACTGCTGATGGCTATGCCCAAAAGGTCATTAAAGGCCTGGATCTTGGTTTTTATCCAGGATACTCACAAGCCCAGACACTCAGACTCCTCACTCAGTCTCTCGAGTGCCCCAATCAGACCCTCCATTAACTCCGTGAAGATCACAGCATCGTCAGCAAAGTCAAGATCCGTGAATCTTTCTTCAACAGATGCCCCACAGCCTCTGGACCCCACGACCATTCCCAACACCCAGTCCATACAAGCACTGAACAGAGTAGGAGCAAGAACACACCCCTGAATCAACTGGGGAAAAAACACAGAGGTTCTGCCTCCACTCTCCACAGCACTCACAGTACCAGTGTACAGGCCAGCCATATCATCCAGCAACCTTGAGGGGATCCCGCAAACCCTCAGGATGTCCCACAGGGCAGCTTGATCAACTAAGTCAAACACTTTATGAAAATCGACAAAGGCTGCGAAGAAACTCTGCCGATATTCACGTTTGCGCTCTAGGAGAACCTTCAGTGCCAGGATGCGGTCAATGGTAGACTTCTTGGGCGTAAAACCAGACTGTTCTGGTCACTGTACACACAAAAGAAAAACATTTTAAAGAAAACAAGTTAAATAATAAAATAAATGTAAATAAAATTCCATATATTCATAAAAACTATGTTAAAGAAGGGTGTGCAAATAAATGACTTGTTTCATAACAAGATAACTTATTCCTCACTTGAATTTACATCACCTACAAACAGCATAAAGATCATAAATTCCTTCCCCACAGCAGTAGTTAAGTATTAGTGCCTGCACTGCTGTGACTTCACAATCTGAAATACAGTGCTATACTATAAATAATATAGTGCAGAAGACAATGTTTTAACTTCAGCTACCTGTGAATTTCTCAATTTACAGTAAAGCATAATATGCCTTTTTTTAATTGTTCTTAAAAAATAAAAACATTTCTAATGCAGATACGGATATAAACAAATGAAACAAAAAGATAGAAATATCTGTCTAAAAATTATAAATTTGGAAAAGATTTTTAAATGAAACTCTCAAGAAAATAATCCAACATATACAATTTATGTATGCCCCTCCACCCAACATGAGGTGCCATCTTTTCACCCAGGCTTTGCTCATTCTTAGCTCTGAATCTGGAAAGAGCATACAGAAAAAAAGTAAACTGTGAGCAATGACCAGACAAGGATTGTACATAAATTGCATAATTTCCTTTTTCAGATTTATTGCCCCAAATGTTAAGAGGCTAAAATTGTACTACTTCACCTTCAGTGGAGGTTCAGAACAGGGTACATAATTTCTTTTAAATAATATTCAGTTTCTTCCTTCACATTGGGAGTGGCAGATCCTAAAGGTGTATAATGCTTGCCACCGAGTCATTTAAAACTAGCTTTCCAGTAATATTTTCGAGAGAAGTGGGCTTTGAAATGTCATAAATGAAAAATGTCAAAAAACAATTAAAGGAATGTCTTTCTTTCACACACTGTGATATTTATTTTGATGGACGCACTGATTAAGCATAAAGGAAAAAAAACAAGAAACACATTGCTATTGAAGAAAAAGGGATACTCATTCCCACTCTTACTCCATGACCATGATGAAGCCATCTGTACAGCATAAAGAAAATATTTTTGGAATTATTTTTTCCCCAAAATATACAACAGTATTTTCAAAGTATTTTGAAATGTACAGAGTAAGTGCTCCTAATTTCAGTTTACATTTCTATCTTAATTTACTGTTTATTTGATTAAGCGGAAAATGACTTACGACAAAACACAAAAATAATGTTTCATTCCACACTGCAACATGAATCCCCCTAGATACTACAGACACTTCAAGGGCAGCACAAATACAGCTATACACCAGAGAATTTTAACTGTCATAGCAAACTAAATGGGGAAAGCAACAAAAACAAAATGTGCCTAAAGCAACCACAAGTAAGAGCAGCAAAGCAGAAAAACTAAAAGGCAAAAAAAAAAAAAAAAAAAAAAAACATACTGCCCCACAGAAAAACATTATCCACCAAGTGTCAGATTCTGGACTGACCCACTATATAACTGTCTCTAATTAATTCAACTAAAATAAGGATGCTGCTTCGAAGAAGGAATCAAATAAAATACAGCACTTTGAAGGCTAAAGTGACCTCTGACTTACAGTAATCGCAAAAAGAAAAATGGAATTAAGCTAATGGAAAATTACACCATACACTTACAGAAAAATTTTGATTTCCTAAGACATCATAAAAAAAAAAAAAAAAAAATGGGGGCATTTGCTTTTTAAATCAACAAGGTAATTAGGCCAAAACTAAGCTATTTCAATGAGGACACTGCTTCTGCTGCTACTACTGTTTTCATTTCCCATCACAGCAGCTCTCAAATTTGAACAGAAAATGGCACAAAGTCTGTGAAAGTATTCTTATAGGAATATCTAAAATATGAGCAATCATCTCTGCATCCCAGCTGCTGACTACTACATTTATTTGAAGAACTGGCACCTGGATAACCCAGTAAACAATCCAAACACAAAAGTTGTTTTATTTTGTCATAAAAATGTTCCAGGATTTTGCAAGCTACAGTATCATAATAATAGATCTGTATATGTTAAAAAAAAGAAAAAACAAAGTAAAAGATGTAACTTAAAATCCACTTTTTCTATATATGTTTATTTTTGTCAATAGGTGTCTCCGATTTTTTTCAGGCAGTACATTGGTTATGGAAACAAAAATGTAGGCATTTGAAGGATACTTCATACTGCACTTAGGCTTTGTCACAGATGCAATTATGCCACTGGAGATAGAAAGAAAGAAAAAAAAAAAACATGTTAAACTGACAACATTAAACAAATGCATGTCCAGTCTGGAAAGACTTGCTCTTATTTGTATGCCCCATAAAAACAAACAAGTGCTTACATCATTTGCAAGTACACATTTGGACAGAAAACCCATTGACAAAGAGGTGAAAATGTAATGAAAGATATTTTTTCCAATTTGGATGGAATGATTTAAGAAGACTTCATAAAAAAATAATGCCAGGTTGGCAAAAATGTGCTGATAAAACTGATAGCCAGAAACAAAGAAGTCAATTATCTCTCCTCTCCCTACCAACTCTAAAACTCACTCTTACTTTGGGTAATATTATTTTGGTTTTAAAGTAGGCCATAGCATTATAAAATCCGCAGTCACACTAATATAGTACATTACCTTAATTATAACATCAAAGTAATAAAGCCTAGTTTATTTCAACTTAAACAGTTATTTTGAATATATGCACAGTATAACAGTTTAGACAAAGTCCAGTTATTAATTTTGTCAGTGACAGTTTTATTCTAAGAAGTGCTATATTCCAATAACACATTTAGAAAAAAGGAAGAAATTTAGCAGGTGGTCTACTGTCTTCTTGTGCCAAGATGCTGTGATACTACTCTATACTGGACACAAGCATAGACAGATTTATTCTAAAATGCTGACTGGAACAAAATAATAATCATAGCCTGTTTTGTTCTTAACTATATTTTTGGCACCCAGCATTTCTTGCAATCTTTAAATTAAATCTTAGAAAGGCCTTTATTTCACATTACGTGCCTGCTTAAAATGTGAACTAATGCATTACAAAATAAAAATGTAATTTTCTTAAAAATAATTTCACATTTCAGTATGAAAACTACCTTTTGTTATAATAAGCGCCAAAAGTACATGGCAAAACATGAAAATCAGTGCCTGCTAGCAGGACATTCTGCATTTCACGTCAAGCATCACGATACAGTGGAGATTATTCATTATGTGCTTCCATGCACTTGGTACAGAGATGGCATAGAGTTCAAGGACAATGCGTCAAATCTGCTATAAAAATAATCAATAGCAGTTTCATATATGAAGGTCAAAAAGGATTCCCACTTTGGAAACACATCTCAAACACTGGGCTGGGAGAAGGAGTAATTCTTTTGGCAGCAAGCTATATTAAAAAAATATAAACAAAACAAAAAAAAAAAAAAACATAGCAGTTCCCTTGAGCACCAAACAAGGTTTATAAAGACAGAATCTCTCTCAGAAGCATCTGCAGCTACCTACACATAAATCTCATTAAACGACGAAGGTCAAAGACACAGATGTATTTACGTAGAGAATCTAAAACCAAAAGGACAATAAGTATACCCTTTAAATAAAAAAAACTCACAATTAAATACATCTTTTGATGAAAGTTGCAACTTTTTTCTAAAGGAATTAGTACATGTGAAACAAACCACAGCTTGCACAAAACAATACTGATAGTTTTTTCCACCTAAAATATTTCACTGACCAACACTAAAAGCAACAAGATTTTGCAAACAACTGGTACGAATAACTGATTTTAGTAGAATGACCCCTACAAAGTCCTGTCTATTACATGCCCTGCGTAAGACATTTACTCAAAAAAAAAAAAAAATAGTAAGCTGGTCATGACCCATTAACTCTTTCTCAATATCAAGCTATGGCTTTAATTGCTTTAGATGGGCAAGGACTGGAGTAGTTTCTATCTACTGTCATTTCTACCACCACAAACAAGCATTTACACTATACATAGACCAAGGCAGGTAGTGAAAACAAACTGCAGAATGGCTAGTTTGGGGTGAAGAATAATAGAAAGCAATACAGAAGAAAATTCAAATAATTTCAAAGTTTCAATTCATTTCAACATTATTTAATCAGTTACCATAAGAAACACACAACTGCTCTTTTACAGCTATTTATGCAATACAGTGCTTTACAAGTTAACAAAAAATGAATGAAAACTTCTTATTAACCAAAGCTGGTTTCTTATAAGGGCAACACGGTGGCGCAGTGGTAGTGCTTCCCGGGTCCTCCCTGCATGGAGATTTGCATGTTCTCCCCATGTCTGTGTGGGTTTCCTACAGGTACTCCGGTTTCCTCCCATAGTCCAAAGACATGCAGGTTAGGTGCATTGGCAATCCTAAATTGTCCCTAGTGTGTGCGCCCTGTGGTGGGCTGGCAATCTGCCCGGGGTTTGCTTCCTGCCTTGCGCCCTGGGTTGGCTGGGATTGGCTCCAGCAGAACCCCCATGACATTGTAGTTACAATATAGCAAGTTGGATAAGGGATGGATGGTTTCTTATATTCATGTCATCCCATATGCAAAAAAAATGAATACATTTTTATAGGCAGGAAACCATAATACACTTTGTGTACAATAGTCACACTTAAACAGACATTTACCAGAGCAAACTCTAAATGTACCTTGGATTGTTTTCTCACAGTTCAAAAGTATCTCCCCACCTTCTTCAAGTAGGGCACAAAATAAACATTTTGTATTTGATTGCAGAAACGTACCAATCTCTGCCTCCTGTCCAGCTACATGCAGCTGATCATGGCTATAAGGTTAATTCTGTGCTTTGTATTGGTACCGAGTACGGGCTGTAAATATTTTGTATGGTATTATAACCCTTTATTTTACTGCAGTATAATATACCTGTGACATAAAGCAAGTATAATGAACTAAAAACAAGCACTCCACTCTTGTTTATATCAAGAGACACTATACCCAAACACAATGGAAAACTGGATTATTCCTTCCAAACAAGAACAGCATTTCACAGATGTATATTAAAAAAGTATCTTCTAAAAAATTGGTCATCCAACACTGGACAGTCAATGTGATTTTTTTTCCCTTGTACATGTTAAGCAGTACATATACAGGAGGCTTTCTGTCCTGCTGTCTAGGATAAATCAGACATAGTCACATTAACTTGCGCGCACACACACAAATACTTAGAGTGCACTCTTTGTCAAAGTTCCCCATGCTGCATGAGTTCTGTTATCCCACACTTATTGGTACATACTGTATTGTAGGTGCATTATCATACCTGTTCCTTTTTGCTGATTTAGACAGGCTGCATTTCAAAAATTCTGGTCCCTGAAAAATTCCATTAATTTTCCAAGATTCTTTTAGCTGTATTGACTTAAAAATCACAAGTGAATTGTAAAATAACTTCCACATTCCTACCACAGAAGCACTAGAGAGTGAAGTGACTTTCTGAGTCTCATACAACAAATCAGTGGTGAAACTTGAAAGTCCAGAAGCATATACAAAAGCCAGCAAATGTCTTGCCGACAAGCTCTTTTTTAACACCACAGAACAACTTTGGCATGTTAGGTCTACCTCACAGAACTCAAAATACCTTGAAGTGCATTTCAGTTTTCTTTTATGAGAGCAAAAACTAGCATAATAGTTATGACAAGACCTTTTTTTTTGCTTTGCTTTACATACGGCAAATATACTATAGTGCTAATATACCCATTCAAAAAGATTATTTCAAACTACTTATAATACATTTTCATTAACAAAGTGGTAAAATCATACAAAACATTAACGACACTACTGTATAACACCAATTATTTACAGCATCAAATTGGCCAATTACTGAACAGAAGGCACTGTACTACCTGAAATAAAGTACATTTTTATCATTAAATCTAATCAAAGTCTTACTGAAATGTTACACATTTACTCAGGTTGCTTAAAGTGTTTATATAAAAAATAGGAAATATGGAAGTAATGTAATATGCTTCTTGAATGCCCATTTAAATAAAGTGTAAATGCTGCTTGCTTTATTAAAAGCTTTGAATGTGCTTACCACAAAAGACCTCGTATACAATTATCTACATTTATGTCAGTCCAGCTGGTCAACTAATTAAAAGATAAACATCCCTGTGGAAATATGACTCAAATCTAACTGATAGATGCTGCCTAAAAATAATAATTACTTCTATCTGGACCCAAAAAATACATTTTATAAAATGTGAAACACACACACACAAACACATATACTGTATATATTTAGTCATGACAATATATTTTATGTATATAATCACTGTTTCATATCTCCCAAACGGATTAGTCAAATGATCTGCAAAACTAATTAATTAGGATTCTTCTGGACTTGAAAATGAAGTAAGGCTTAATATACACAAATAATGATTATTGACAAAAACAGAGCAACTGTACAAAAATGCACTGATAAAAATATTTTTGCCACAATAGATACTATGCATCAGTGTTATATAAAAGAACCATGTTTCATATGCCTATGTAAAGTTTCATGATAACGTAAGCACAAAGGTTACAGCAAGTACATTGTTTAAGAATTTTTTGCCTGTACCGAAGTGCACAATTTGATGACTTCTGCTGTAAGATATGTTTTGTTAAAGTCCCCCATAATTATTTTCTATGCATGTATTTGTTCAATGATATTATTTCTGTACATTACCTATAGTAACATTAAGTAAAATAAATGTGTTTACATGACATGACATTGTCTAAAACAAGACAAACTGCTTTTAATGCAAAAGAAAACAGCACCTGAGCCGGGTATATGTTATGTTTACAGGTGTAAAAACACTTTTTCAATGTGGTATCAGCATTCAAATATCATATTGCACCATTTATTTCTAATTATTGTGTAGAATGAACAAAAAAAAAAACAACTTCAATTGAAATGTATTGTATAAGTGATCCAAATTGACCTCCCACACACCACAGTATACAATTCAATTACTGGAAACTATTCTTGTCCTAACTTATAAAACCATCAAAATAAAGACAGATTGCCCTCTGTGCCAGTCACAGCTTATCCTACACTAACACCAATATAAAACACAGCAACTCTGCAGACTGAACACAAACATTACCTAACCATCGGATTTAAGCCCTTCCGAGTGGAAAGCATCAATGTCATCTGTGAGAACAATATTATGATGTGTACTCATTTTTAGAATGGATAAGTCCACTATGACCAAAACCAAGTGGTCATGCACATAGTCCCTCTACTAAATCTACAACCTTGCAAGCTAATCGCTTAAAAGCAAAAATCTTATATAGCTTATGCAATGAACCCTATATAACACAGTTCCAGTGCCAGTTATACTAATCATAGCATACAATATGAATGGTTTGTATTCTTTTGCATATTAAACAATTTGAATGCTGTCGATTTTTTTTTTTTTACAAAAACACATTAGTAAACTGTCCACCATTGTCAACAAATTATTACTAAGTACACACAATCTTTTGCCAATTTCTTTAATGAGGCCACAATGCATATATACCCACCAATGTGTTTGCTTAATTACTTAGATGCATCTGTACTGTTGCCACAATTAAAAATGATCAAGATAATATGAATCTTCAATTTTAATTTGCTTTCAGATTATTAAATAGGCAAAAGTAATTAAAACACTATTTTACAGCATTCTTTGCTTTATTGTAGCATTTCTACAAAAGGCTAGCACACTTATGCTATAGCACCTAAGGTTGAAAAGGAAATACTCCACACAAAAATTCCTTTTTTTTTACATTACTCACCTTATGCACTTTGAAGAGGTGGCCAACGAAAAAAGTTTAATTTCATGTTACAAAGCAGAATTGATAGAAAAAAAGTATGAGACATAATAGATGCCAATAATGACCAATGCTGTACAACAACCAACAATGTAAAAAATATTCAGAGAAAAAAGAAAAAAAAACTCAAATCACTCATATTGCATTATCCATTTGTCAGACAGTTGTATGCTTAAAATGTGCAAAACACATGCTTTGTAGTTAAAATATTGTTAAATATTATTTTGAGAATAACCTGCTTAAATCATAAACATGAAACTAAAACCTCATGGGAGTCACTTTTTAAACCGAAGACAAGACACATGACAGACGAATTTGGGAAAGAGGTGGGTCTTAAATTTAAAAATATACTCCCTAGAGCCTTATATTTGTGTTTATGATTTGCATGGATTATTCAAGAAGTAATTATATAATAATGATGTATCAAAAAAGCATGTGTTTTGCAAGTTTTGATCATAAGACTGGATAACTGACATCTGGATTATGTGAAATGAGTAAAGCAATTCCCCACCCCCAATTTCCATGGATGTTTTTCACATCGTTTGCCCCTGTACAGCATTGGTTGCTATTAACTTCTATTACTTCAAACAATTTTTCTCAGAATTCTACATGAAAAAATAAGATTTTTCTTTTTTTCAGCCACCCCTATAAATTATACAGTGTAAGAAATATAAAAAATGGAAACAATTTTTGGGTGGAGAATTCCTTTAAGATTACTTCCATGCTGAAAAAATAAAAAGAAGGTCGGACATAATGGATTTGTTTTATTAAATTTTCCAATGCAGAAATATCCTACAGATATATTTTTGTTTTTACAGAGGCAACTCTTCATTAACTCTTAAGCTTAAAACACACTCATTTACAAATAAACTACTAACTCATCACCCTGGTTACACAAACATCAAAAGCTTTATATTCTGTTAC
This sequence comes from Polypterus senegalus, assembly GCF_016835505.1. Lineage (NCBI taxonomy): Eukaryota > Metazoa > Chordata > Cladistia > Polypteriformes > Polypteridae > Polypterus > Polypterus senegalus. Next base: position 27,960,044 of record NC_053162.1, on the reverse strand, counting down.
ATACTGAATGCTTTGAAGGCATCAATATGGGGTTGTGGGAAAGGCCAACAAACTAAAGTTGGTAAGATAAGAAAATAAAAATTATACAAATAATACTATAGTACTATACTATACTATACTATTAGAAAACTGCTATGCACTTCAATTACTTCTAAACGTGAATATGAACGTTTAGTGAAGGCAATGGTCCTGTGAGAGTCTAACTTGGAAGAAGAGAAGGCCCAGCAATGTACATACACTCAGTCTAGAATTGGTTTTTGCCTCCCCAACCAAAACAAAAATGCTTCCAGCATAGGCTGCATTAACCCTGAATTGGTACAAATATGAGGAGGTTATGTCACGGAGAAAAAAATAAATAAAAATGATTACATTAAGCACTAGTATGTTTTTAGGACGGCAGGTGCACACAATGTTATAGAAGCAGGGTGGACCAGCACCTGTCACGCACCACTGCAGGAATATACAGAAAGGACCTTACACAGAGTGAGAGAGTAAGGGAAGGAAATAAACAACAGGTGCTTCAAATAAACCAATATAGACTTTTGTGTATTCACTACGAACAAATATGCAGTCATTCTACCATAATAACAAAACTGGCGAAGTAAACACACATACCACTTAGACATAAACATTTACATCTTGACAGCTGGCCAAAAAACGCATCGAAAAGTCGCAATAATAAAGATCATTCCTACGCTGGAATCTTCTCAAGTTATTATTTGCGTCTTTCCTCCGTGTACTTCGGCGTGCAAGTTTTTAAAAGAGCTATTAAAAGCGCTTTGAAAAGCAAGTGATTAGGCTACAGAAGATTTGCGCTGACTGCGAGTGAATCCCTGCGTGTGTGAGTATACCGTATATCCTACCGCACAACATCAAGACGCAGACCTGGTAGAATTTAATTGCGGCCAATCCGTTTCCAATGCTGAAATCTGCCCGAAAGTGTTTTATTATGACTACCCGTTTCCTATTAAAATTTTTCAAAATAACGTGAATACACCGATTTATCAAAAGCGGACAGCTACACGCACCAGCAGAACGATTATACTTATCTTATGAATTACATAAAATGCCATTTCGTGCAAGCAACCGGTAAAAAAGTTGCTGGCGGACACATGCCAAAACAAACAAAAAAGTGGTCAGCGGCAAGCTAATAGAAATGTGTATCATATTATAAAATATGAAGTAATAAATAAAACCGAATGCAGAAAAACCTTACTCACTTCAGCTCCAGCGTCCCTATCCCTCGACATGAAAAGTTGACCGCAGCGCTTAGCTCACGCCGAACCCTTCTGCGCCGCGAGCCTCCCCCGGTTTCAGCGCGAGCCACCCGCGGCTCCTTCGCGGCCACCATCTGGCAGGAAACCTGCCGAGGATGGCAGTGCGCAGGCGCGCTCGTCGCAGAGCCACACTTTGGTGCGGGGAGCACTATTTGGCAGCAGGGGCTGCTGGAGTCCAAACACGGCAAGCATGCGGACGGTGCGCCGCATCAATGACAAGCACCGCAGGAAACAAAAGCTGCGCTTTCGGCAACACCTTCGCCTTTTCGTTCTTACTTCCTCATTATCATAACAGAAGGTCGCTTCTTTGTTTAAAGCCCGCGGTTCGTTTTTTTTATGTTCTAGAGATAATCAAACCGAGAAAGTTTAAAAGTAAAAGAAGGTGACGCATAGCAGTGTCCTAAGTGATGCATTTATCCCAATAGTCAGAACAATGTCAACTCCCTGGAAACACCGACTCCTTCTCTTTTTTGTTTAAACTGGTTATTTCTGACTGGCTTTTGTTATATATTGTTGTTATGGCATTTAGGCCCCCCTATCAATTATTCACAACGACCTCAACGCGGTGTGTGGGAAACTTGCCGTAAAAAACGGCACATCGGTGTCGTCCAGTGTCCCAATCCAAACAAAACACACAGCGGCAGTCAGCGTGCACGCAAGGATGAAAAGAGCGCTGGGATGGGGAGAGCTCCGTAACGGCCGCGTACTGCCCTTGAGAAACGGCGAGCGTAAATACGGCCACCTCCAAGCCTTTCACCGGCGACACACCCCCTTTCCCCACTCCGCTTAAAAGTAATCATTTTATTCAATTACCGTAGCCCCGCCGCTCCGACCTCGGTCCTTTTCTCTGCCTCTCGCTTTCCTCCGACTGGTTAGACCGGAGCGCGGACCACGTGACTCGCCGAGCTGCGCAGCCATTGGCTCAGCCTGCAGACGAGGCGAGCGCGGCGTTCTCTCTTCCGACGTCCCCGAGGCGTACCTGCGGCAGGCCAGAGTGCCTCACTGCACCTGAGGCAGGCTGGATTGGCGCTCGGGTAACCAGGGCCCCGACTCGAAGATCTGCAGAAAGCACCTGTTCGTGTGCCGTCTTCGAACGGGCTCGTATCCGTTGCGCCCGCGCCTCGGGTTGCGTGAATAAAGTGACAGTTAAGGACGAACTCGCAAAGTGGGGCTGCGCACTTTCCGTGTGCCATTATCGGCGGTCACAGCTACTATATTACAAGATTTTTCAACGTAGCTTGGCAGTGATTGGTTTTCAAAGCCTATATGTTTAATAAGATACCCAGAAAAATCCGAATTAGTATAAACCATCCTAATTCGGGATGTTTATAAGAAATGTACTGATTTACTTAATCAGAATCACATTTATTGGCCAATATAATTTCAGGGAATTTGACTCCATTTTTATGAGTGTCCAAGCATAATTACACAACTGACATGCACACAATTGATCAGTACACACCTGACATAAATACAAGACACAGGCTGTAACACACAATGTGCAAGGTGGTGTAAGAAATACTGAATTAAGCACTCCCAATATGGAAGAGTATTGCAAGAGACTGGGGGGTGTTACCCCTACTGAGCAAAGATAGCTGACTTAACCACTTTATGAGCCTGATGGTCTGTGGAAGTCAACTGTTCTTCTATGTGCTTGTTTTGGCGTAGTTTAATCTATAACACCTGGCAGATAGGAGTAGTTCAATGAGGTTGTTGACTGGATGTGATGGTTGGTGATTATTTTCATGACTCTCAAATAGTAAGGTAAGGTGGGAAGATGGGTGCCAGTGATCTTTTATTATTTTTTATTATTACTATTCACTGTTGTCTGTTCTTGTCATGTTTAGTTGCTGATCCAAACCACTCTAATGGAAGATCTTAGACCCAGTGATTGCTGCGTAGAACTGAATCAGCAGTTCCTGTGGTAGATTGAACTCTCTCATCTGTCGCAGGAAGTACATTCACGGCTGCCCCTTTTTATTATGGAATCTATGTCAGTCTTCCATGTCAAGTCTTGGGTGATTATAGATCCCAGAAATGGAAAGATTTCCACAAATGACACATTGTTGTTAACTATTGGGAGGGGAGTTAATATTGGGGGTCCCTCCTGATGTCCATCCACTGTGTTTTGAGTGTGCTTAGCTCCACATTGTTCCGACCACACAAAAGGGCCAGCTACTCATCCTCACTTTTATATGCAGACTCGTCACCATTCATGATGAGTCCAATTATGGTTGTGTCATTTGTATCTATGAGGAGTTTGGCAGAGGGGTTCTTAATGGTTCCGTCATTAGAATAGAGTGAGAAGAGCAGTGGGGAGAGTGCACATCTCTCGGGGGCACTAGTGTTCACTGTACGGGAGCTAGAGGTGAGATCCCCAGTTTCACCCGCTCTTTCCTATTTGTCAGGAACTTTGGAATCCACTGACAGGTGAAGGCAGGGACAGAAAACTGCATGAGCTTAGAGTGGAGAATTTCAGGTCTGAGTTGTGAAGATGTGGTAGAAGTACATAATTAAACACAAATAATTGTATGAAATATTTGACATATTAAAATGTGTGCTTCAATTTTAAAGTTTAAATATTATCTATTATAATAGAAAAGTGTCATTTTTTACCCTCTCATAGAGGTCCATAGAGGGCTAGAAATAACATCACTAACCCTGAAATAGTCTAAAATGATAGCACATATACAAATGTTTAAAGTTTGTCATTGTTAACCTTCTGAGAGTGGCTTTTAGAGGGCTTGGACCACCAGTAAAGAATCAGATATCAAAAAATATTGTCATATTTGTGATCAACAACCTCGAAAATTGAATAAAATAACAACAGCACATTCGTATATTATCAATTCACATTTTTTTTGAAGTTTTGTAAAAAGGAGTAACTTTGACTCTTTTTACTCCATTAAGGTTTGAACTGCTGGGGTCAGTTTATGTGGCGCAACTTCAAGACCTTTCATCATTTTTGCTGAAGATAACTGTTCATTGTAATAGTATAACTTCCAGCACAAAATATGGTCCAATTGCCAAGAAATCAGTTTTTCAGGTCTAGAGGGCCAAAAATAGGAGGAACCCCAAAAAGTTTGATGTCTTCCATAATTAGACATCAAGATGAGGCAAATGGTATATCATATGTGGGGGTTTTAATGTACCAGTGAGTCAGTAGGCGCGGGACAAAACAAACTGAAGCAATTTCAAAACATTTGTAAATAATATAGGGTGGTCCAGATCTAATTATGCAACTTTCATTACACTATAACTTATTAAGTTTATTACATAGAAAATCACCCGAAAAATCCCGGACCATCGAGAAGTGTGCGAACTGACGACATGAAGAATCATCTTTGTGCCAAACTGAAATCGTCCCTGCATAAATTAAAGTCATCCAGATGATCTGGATCTGCATAATTAGATCTGGACCACACTGTACTTATGAACACAACATGAAAAGAACGACTTGAAAAATAATTTGAAATTATGATTTTAAATGGATTTTGAACGTTGAACATCCTTAACAGTTTATTTTTGTATAGCCCAAAATCACACAGGAAGTGCCGCAACAAGATCTTGTGTGAGGGCAGATGCAACCTGTATGCTGCACTATTCCCTGGCTCTGTGAGCTCAAAGATATGACGCCAGTTTCACATATTAGCCAGTGGGCTTTAGCAGACAGAAGATGTGTCCAAAGTACCCTTTAAGTGCTGTATCTGCATCCTCCTCCTTTGCTGTGCACACGGCTGCTTTATAGCTGGCTTTTCTAGATATTTCTGCACTCTCAAACATGTTGTTGCCACCTAATGAACATGCCCCTCTGAGGTCCCTAACCCTAACCCTGATGTTGCTACACTACACATGTCTGAGGTACAGCTTCAAAGTTGATTACCCAGAGGAAATCTACAATAGCATGTGTTGTGTTTTTTGAGTGCAGAATCTAAGCACGGGGTCCACACCCACCTTTGCATGATTGGGCAAAAGGAATGAATTAACCATGAATAGCATGTTAGTCAATTGCACAGGACAATCATGTATACACATACATTCTCCTGTTTAGAGATCAAGGCTGGACATGAGGGTATACGAGTTTGAAGGGTTGTGCTTCTCCGAAAGCTGATGTTGGGGGACACGTACATACCCCTACAAAAACACACCTGCACATCAGATAGTTTCCCTTGACTAGTTAGTTCAGAGGGCGGCACGTTGGCGCAGTGGTAGCCTCGCAGTAAGGAGACCTGGGTTCACTTCCCGGGTCCTCCCTGCGTGGAGTTTGCATGTTCTTCCCGTGTCTGCGTGGATTTCCTCTGGGTGCTCTGGTTTCCTCCCACAGTCCAAAGACATTCAGGTTAGGTGCATTGGCGATCCTAAATTGTCTCTATTGTGTGGTTGTGTGTGTGTGTACCCTGCGGTGGGCTGGCGCCCTGCCCAGGGTTTGTTCCTGCCTTGCGCCCTGTGCTGGCTGGGATTGGCTCCAGCAGACCCGAGTGACCCTGTGTTAGGATATAGCGAGTTGGACGATGACTGACTAGTTAGTTCAGAATGCACATCTCACCAGTTTTAGCATTGTTATATTGGTTACCGGGGCCCTTCAGAATTGACTTTAAAATACTACTAATCTACTATATAATAAAACAGTAAAGTCTGCGATCGCGATCCCACTGAGAAATCTGATTGGTCATTTTTGCTTTGGTGATGTGATAGAAGAGAAAGTGTGAGATACATGAGGAGGAGAAATGGCATGGAAGACATACGGAGCGTCACCTTCAAAGATGGCACATATAAAAGCAGACAGGATGTGAGAAAACTGCCCTGAAAATAATGACAATCTGAGAAGCAGGCTTTACGGGAATGCGCTTGAGAGAGGGAGTGCTGCTCAAGAATTGTTCAGACACACTTGAATACCAAGGAACGTATCTGAAAGTGGACAAGAGACAAGAGATAGCACATATTTTTAAAATATTCTGTTACCTGTCTTCAACAGATAGTGTAACTAGTGGTGTGTAAAGCTTTAAATAATCATAATAAGTGATGAGATGGCTTTTTGCTGTGTCACATGTGTATGCTTAGGTGACTGCTGAAGAGCTCTAGTTATTGTAATTCTAGCACTGTACCAGGGGTTGGTGGTGTGTCTTCTTGGACGGAGCTTAACACATCTAATGTTTACCTGTTGAAATGTGTTGGAAAAAGTCAGCCACTTACTTTTTCACATGACTATATGTATATCATGCACTTGAAAGCGGCCCCCCACACCCCACCTCAGCTCATTGATTCTTGATATGTATATAAGAGTGTTCAAAACTCCAAGAGGGTTCTCTGTTCCACCACTCTTCAACATTTTAAACTGCACTCCCCGCAGTGTCTGTGACTTGGAAGAAAGGTGGAAGACTCGTAAACATCTCTTACACACATAAGGACATTATGGAAATTTCACAGAAACAATGCATGGGCTGGGATGTGAACCCTGAGGTCTGGGCAGCAATGTTAGTCTCTGTGCCACTTTATTCATCAGTTGTGTATTATTATTAAATTGGGTTATTAACAGTGTGCCCCCTCACAAGGCTTATTGTCAGGTGAAAGGAGTTTTTCTAGTTCAAGCAGAAACGATAAAGGAATTTAATTATTGCAGGGTGATTACATTTGGCCTAAACAAATGCTTTTTGGGTACTTACTTACTTAGTTAAAATGAAGGAAATGACAACTTTTTTTGATGACTTATTTTACTAAGCTATCTTGCCCAAAAACTGATTCTGGTCAGAAATTAACTGGTGATACTCAAGGACTGCAATATGAAGAACTATGAACATTAGTGATTTCAGTAGAAAAAGTCAGAAATTAGGCCAGATTGTGAAGAAATGTCTGACAGTTGACCTGGTGTATAAACCCATAACATACTTTTTTGTGGCCTACATTTTATGCTAAAGGGTATAATGTGCTTTTTTACATCAGAAGTATTAAACCCTCCCCCCCTTAGCTCATTTAAGTCATGAAATGTTTAATATATTATAGTATAATACAGTGGTATGCTGTTTAAAATTAACTACATAGTAGGTTTGGGAAATTTTCACTAATTGTAAACATCAATAAAATAAGGAGCTGGAAATGTAATTTAAAAAGTAATCATTAAAGAAAGTGTACTCTTTAAATGCTGCCTATCATTGAATTTGATCTACTTTGTTAAATTATGTATAAAAAAGGATGTTTTGAATATGGCTGCTGAGCTGCCACAAAACAGTTTTTCAGGAGGATGTCTTTTTAAGGTTAAATGCTGTTAAAACAAAATCAAGAAAAAGCAACGACAGGGTATGTAATAACTTGCTGAGATGAGAGTGGGAAGGTGCAGCCACTAAAATTGTCATCTCCTTCTTTCTCCACAGTGCTGAGAAACTGCCCAGTGAGGGTATTTGACCCTGTTCCTTCCAGTCAAGCTGCCATAAAACCCCGGGCGTCCCGGAAGGAGGAGTCATTTACTGGTTTGAGCGACCCACCAGGCAGAGCTCCGCTAGATTCAACTAGGCTCACCAGCCCACCCTGTTACTAATTTCCTGAGTTGGGACATATGCCGAAAAACGTGTTTTTCTTTTCTGTTGTTTTTTGCTTTGTCTTCAGATAATGAAAGATGACCCAGTTGGCGCTCAAAAAGTCACTGAAATGTCATTCCTACACCCGGTCACAATAGACTTGTACAGAAATTAAGTATGTATTCCAGGGGTTTGCTGAACTTAAATACATTCCTGCTTCGATAATAGATGAGAAGGGCAGAATCTCCGTAACAGTCCTGAAAAATTGAATCCTTAAAAGGCAGAATGCAGAGGTGAGGTGTTTGTCCAATTTTGATCAATCCTTTTCAGAGATCTTCAAAGACAGATATGGGTGGAGAGTTTTGTTGAGGAGGAGAAATAAAATGAAATCAACTTTTCTTTGAGCAGTGGAGTCTACCTTTGTAACCAGGAAACCAGATTTTGGTTGTGTGATCGGTTCATGTGATGTGTTAAGGGGTGCTGATGCTGATAGCATTAGGTCAGTAACTGTTTTATATATATATAGGTGAGCCTATTGAGGTGTAGTGTGATTTCTGTGTTAGGACTCTAACATGAGCGTTGTGAACATCTTGTAGGGAAGGAGGACAGTCAAGCAGAGGTATACAAGTGACAGATAGAATGTACAACTCAATGGTCACACTGCTGTTAATATCAAGGTGGTTCAAAGATAACGGTGAAATGATTTAATTTGATAAGAACTGTTATTAAACAAGAATATCATCTAGTATTAAACATTTTAAGATTTTGTCATCGATTGTGTTCATCTGTCATTTAATAAAAAAATGTAGAATTGGAGGCTGCTAAAGCATATCCGAGCAACACTGAGCACAAGGCAGGAAGCAAACACTTGACAGAGAGGAGAAGATTTGAAGCAACTGCCAACATCTCCAAGCCAGGCTGTCCAAGAGCAAGAACGTAAGATGCTGAAAGGAATTTCTAAGAACCCCAAACTGGAGGTGTGGAGGAAATCCTTGAGATCCAGAAAGAACATCAGGGCTTGAGTAAAGTTTGTCCATTATCACCTAATCAAAGACCAGAACATCTGGAACAATGTGCTCTGGACAGATGATGCAAAGGCAGTTATTTGGTAACGGTATTTGAAGACGTTTGAAAAACGCCAAAGACAGCATTTGACTAGAAGTACCTGATACCTACTATGAAACATAGTAGTGGAAATATTATGGTTTGGGATAGCATTTCAACAGCCTGGGCAGCTCACTATTACAGAGTCCATTATGAGTTGTACCAGAAGGCTCTTCAGGATAATGTTAGACCATCTGCCAGAACACTCAATCAAAGTGGACCTTGTAATATGACAATGACCCAAAACTATTCTAACAATTCCACTAAGGAAAGGCTACAAAGAAAGACAGGTGGTTTGGGATTGTCCAGCTCAAATCTCACATCTCAATGCCATCCAGATGCTGTGGGAGATTTGTGTAAGCAAGACACTCCTCAAACATTCTCCCAGTCAATGTCTGAGGCTGGTAGACATTTAGAGGAAACATCAGCTTGTGGTTGTTTCTGCCGAAGGGGGCGATGACAGCTATTACAGCTAACATAGTACTTCCATTTTTCACAAAGAGAACATTAGATCAATCTAGATAGGAACAGGCCATTTAGCCCAACAAAGCTCGCTCAGTCCTATCCACTTAATTCTTCTAAAATAACATCATGTTGAGTTTTGAATATCCCAAAAGTCCTACTGTCTATCCCACTACTTGGTAGCTTATTCCAAGTGTCTATGGTTCTAATGTTTGTGTAAAATTTACCCTTAACAAGTTTCCAACTGTGTCCCTGTGTTCTTGATTAACTCATTTTAAAGTAACAGCTGAGATTAACTGGACTAATTTCCTTCATAATGTTAAATACTTCAGACATGCCTCCTCTTAATCTTCTTCTGCTTCATTTATACAATTTAAATGAAGATCAAAACTTGATAAGTTCACATATATTAAAAAAGAAAAAATAGGGTGTCTGCGGTGGGCTGGCGCCCTGCCCGGGGTGTGTTTCCTGCCTTGCACCCTGTGTTGGCTGGGATTGGCTCCAGCAGACCCCCGTGACCCTGTAGTTAGGATATAGCGAGTTGGAAAATGGTTGGATGGAAGGATTTCATAGGGTGTACTTACTTTTTTACATTACTGTTGTGGCTGGATACAGGAATGACAGCGCTACAAAATGGAAAAATATGGTGCCCCAACCAGATCATACCGTTTACTATCTTTGACAAAACAAAGAAAATCAATCACTCTTCGGTGTGCATGGCCCACTAAGCAGGGACTCAAAGTCAAAATTATCTGCTTAGACTGGTTAGCCAGTAAGTCAGGTCACTTTGATAGCGGAGCTCCATCTGGCGGGTGGCTCTTACCAGAAATGACTCCTCCTTCTGGGAGGCTTATGCATTTATGGAGGCTGAACCGGAAGGGGCGGAGTCAGTTACCCAACACTGTGAGGAGAAAAGGAGATGGCACTGTTAGCAGCAGCACCTCCTCTCATACCGGGGGACTATTATATACCTTGTTAGAGTCTGTAAGGAGGTCCTCTGATGCAAAAGTGTGACACTTTATACAAGAGACAGAGTGAAACAGTGATTTCAGTTGTGATGTACAACTTAGTTTTCCTTGTTGGCAATATCAAGGCTTCTCAAAGATAACAACGGGATGATATGATTTGATAAGGTCTGTTATTAAACAACAATACTATCCAGTATTAAAAATTTTAAGATTTTTTTTAAATCTATTGAGTTAATCTGCCATTTAATTTAATAGAAAAAGCCTTAATCCAGTTTTAGAATTGGGGGCAACAAAAGCGTACCCAGGCAAGCATTGGGGATTAGGCAGGGACCAGCACTGGATGGAGTGCCAGTCTGTGCCAGGGCACACTCACTTACTCTGACAGGGTCACTCCACAGCTAACATGTCAGGTTGACTGCTGTCAATGTCTCCTTTGAAGATTTGTTCATCTTACAACACATACTGTATGTAAACCTTTCAAGAGTGAGGACTTGCTTTGCTTCCAGTACTACTCGGCTGACCCCCGAGCTCAAGTAGAATAAAGTGCATGAAGTGAATAAAAACAACTTTCCCCAAATTGTGATGGTAATGTCTTGTACCCATAAAACTCACGAAACATGAAGAAATGTACCAGCAGAGAGCCTCGAAGCAGCTGTTCCAATTCTCCTAAACTTGGCACTGTTTCATTATTTCTTGTCTTTTATTTAAAATTATTTTGTATTTCTGTCGCATGAACCTGCATGTTGAGATAGCTGTCTAATCCACTGAACTCTAAAGAGTTTGAGACTGGGTGGAAATGACTTAACAAATAAACTGAATGAGCTGAAGGGAATAACACAGCTTTAAGAGTGGGGAACACATTTTTAAAAATTGTGTTGCCATGGTTTTCTTGTGGATTAGCTTGGATTTGTTGTAAAGAGGCGTCTGGCTGGATGCAGAATGGCTTGTTTAATGTGTTACAGCTCATACTAAACTTTATCAGGTTTAATTTGTAGACATTTTCCAGATTGTTTTCTCCTTTATTTTTCATTGAATCAAGCACTCTCTCATTTGAAATGGACTGGTAGATGGCACATTCAAATAGAATAAAACAAAACACCTCTGTGGTGGATGGCAGAGAAAAACCACACATCTACAGGGAAGCATGAAAATTCAATGAATTCAAATCGCACAATCAATCCCATAGACTGTGAAGTGGTCAGAATGTTAACCTCAGCTCGTTTCCTTCACACAGTTATTTGAATATTTAATGAAGTGTAGCAAGTGAGGTGTCTGGACGCTGCCAAATATTAAAATGGAAATTTCACTCTTTTTAATAATTATGGCACCAAGTCCTGTGTCAGCCACATGATCTCCTCTCCCTTGCTTGTCAACAGGACCACACGACCATATCACAGTTTGGATTTCTTATGATTTGTATTTCCATCAAAAGGTCTAATCTTTGTAGTAAATTAAACTTTACTACAATCTGCATTGCTAAGACCACTGCATTGAATAACAAAGTTAGATTTTTAGAAAACATATTTTGATGTAAACAGTTTTAAAAATAAAGACCTTCCACCCATCCATTTTCCAAACCTGCATATCCAGGGCAGGGTCATTGGGCAGCTGCAGCTTAACTCAACAGTCACTGGGCACAAGGCAGGAACAACACCTGGGCAGGGTGCCAGTCCATCACAGGGTAATCACACACACACACACATGACCTCAAGCACACACATGGGACAATTTAGCAACACACCAATTCACCCAACCTCCATGTCTTTGGGCTGTAGAATGATGCTGGAGCATCCAGAGGAAACCCACACAGATATGTGGAGATCATGCATAGTCCACACAGGGAGTATCTGGTGCACAGACCCAGCAGTCATTGGGTGCAAAGCTGGAACAACACCTGGACAAGGTACCAGTCCATCACAGAGCAAACACACACACAACCCCATGCACACACGGGACAATTTAGCAACACCAGTTCAACAAGCTACATGTCTTTGGACTGTGAAAAGATGCTGGAGAATCAAGAGAAAACTCACATGGACACAGGGAGATCATGCAAACTCCACGTAGGGAGTGCCTGGCACACAAACTCTGGACTCCTTCATGTGAGGCAGCCACAACACCACCAACTAGGCCACTATGCTGTGCTAAAATAAAGAGCTTCTCCTCCCTAATGTACAATGAGTCTATCAAACCTTCTTTGTTGTTTTCTTTATACTCCTAGGAATTCTTAAAAACTGCTCCTTCTGAGAGGAAGTAACGACAACCGCCGGATTATAAACCACATGGTCATTAACTCAATACCTATCAGTAGTGGAAGTCTTATGGTGATGTACTGTTAATTTATGTATTTCAGAATGTAAACAACAGAAAGGAGATAATGAGAGAGCTGTGCTTATATGAAAATGACTCTATGCGCACACACTGGAAGGCGTTTTCCTCCATTAATCAAGTTGTTATGATGGGCTTTGACATTGAATTGATTTCTGTGAAGAATGTGGGGTAGCCTAAACCTATTAGAATGTCTATTTTTTCACAAACAATAGATATAAGATGTTTTGGTGTACTGAGGCATATTTGTAAGTGTAATATAAAATCTCTCTAAAATAAAATAAAAAATAATTTAATAAAAAAAGTAAAAAAATTAGTTAATTAAAACAATTATAAAAATAATATAAAATCTGTAATTCATAAAAGTATTCAGACCCTTAATTCAGTAATTTATAGAAGCTTCTTTAGCAGCAATTACAGCTTCCACTCTTAGGCAAGTTCCTACAAGCTTTGCACACCTAGGGCCTCATGCATAATGCCGTGAGAAGAACTCACACTATAACATGATGTAAGCACAAAAGCCAAAATGTGCTTATGCACAAAAAAATCTAGATGCATAAATCTGTGGGTTCGCCTACTTCCACGTTATTCCGCTCCATAAATTCCGGTCAGCGTGAAAAGTAACGCATGTGCACACGTCTGCTATCCCGCCCCGTCTCCTCCCAGAATTACGCCTCTTTGAATATGCAAATCAATATAAATAGCCCTTAAGTTCAGCATTCTGTGAAAAGACAATGGCAAAAGCACGGGGGTAAATAGAAGAATTTCAGCGAATACCAAGTGGAGGCAAGGAAAAACATACTATTTGTTGGTTTAAACAATGGTATAATCAACAAAAGGAAGTTGATCGAGTGACATGGAGTGCCCAAAATAAAAAAGAAGTTCTCAGATATCAAAGTTGTTATGAAAAGGCCAGTCATAGCCCACTGTCTGAGTGTCATATGAGGTCATAGGGTACAGAGAAAAAAAAATAGGCACACAGTGGGAAAAAAAGCACAAAATGTCAATGTTAATCTCTAAATTTCCACTTAAATCATGTAGTTTATTTTGTCATTAAAGTAGAACATCATAAACCTCATCTTAAAATCGTTTAATTTACTAGCTTCTCAAATCCCATCATAACTAAAGTAGCATATTAAATGCTTTGTTTGTATTTGATCTTCTATGTGCTCTATGTGTGTGAATCACTACGTGCTTCCGGGCTTTCTCATCCTCCGACAGGACACAGAATCCATTACATTCGTGATATTACAGCTCTCTGAGTAATTAAAATACTGAGATGTATGCTTGATATCATTTTCATGATGATAGGAGTTAAAGCATGTTATTAAACATGGGAACACGGTGGCGCAGTGATTGTTCATGTCTCACGCAAGATGCTTGCTTTGCCGTGCGTGACCTTCAATGAAATAATTTATTGCAGCAGTACTGTCTGTTTCAAATGTACTAACCCCCAATTTCTGTCCTTACTTTTCTTTCTCCAAATACCCAATCTCCACACAATCAGCTCTGTAATAGATGTTAAGCCATCTGTAAGCTTAGAACTCCGATTCTTCAATGATTTTAATGAACATTGAAATATCTTCGTAGTAAATGTTAAATTATTCTATCCTTCCAGTATTGCGCCAGTCCCAGCAAGAACAGTGCGAGGCAGGAACAATCCATGAACAGAGCACCAACTCCTTGCTAGCGCTGCGACACTGTGACCTCATATGTTTATTTATTAACAATATAGAATATTTCAATTAAGTTAAAGTTTTATTTTGCTGCATTTCATCTTAAAAATGATATTGTCATCATATGTAAATACGTGCTTTATAAAGTGGCTCAGGTTGTGCAATATTATAACTGCATCACAAGTTTACAGTGAGGTAGTTGTACTAATAAGTAAAAAGTGTTCTACAAGGAGCACTTGATGGACTGATTGAGTGCGTTTACAATTCTTGGGATGAAACTGTTTCTGAGCCGCGAGGTCCGTACAGGAAAGGCTCTGTAGCATTTGCCATATGAGAGCAGTTCAAATAGGCAGCATGGCTGAGGCAGTGTGTGCTTGATGCTGTATACCGATAATTCTCTTTTCAATCAGCTGCTGCTGTGATTCCCGACTGAGATACAGTGATATAAATACTCAGAGTGGTGCAGTGAAAGTAATATGGAAAAAGATGATCCACTGTGGCAACCCCTAAAGGGAGCAGCTGAAAGAAAAAGAAGAAGGTGCAGTGAGAGTAACAACGATAAAACAGTTATGGTATTTAGCATAGTTTGACCATTCTGTGGACCATTGTATTGTTACAGATTAATTACAATTAGATGCATTAAACTACTAAACAATATGCGGTTAATTTCAGTGTATTTATAAAGCCGCGTCAGACATGTGGATCTAAAAAAGAAAGGGAAACCACACTGGAACAGTAGCACTGCTTTGACGCTGGGTGCTGCCAGTCTGCAAAACCGAGAGCAGAACTTGCATATGCCAGGGTATGAGCTACCGTGAAAATGTGTGTGGCTCTATGCCAAGTTTTGGTTTTATACATCGCAATTTGAACATGGAAACATTCGTACGTAACATTTTTGTGCGTATGCACTATTTATACATGAGGCCCCTGGATTTGGCCAGTTAATATTACTATTCTTGGCAGATGCTCTGAAGCTCCATTAGATTGGAAGCAAAGTGTCTACAGACTGCCATCTTCAGGTATCTCTCTGGATAGGGTTTAAGTCTGAGTTTTGACTGGACCACTCAAGGACACTCAGAGACTTGTCTTGAAGCTACTTCAGTGTGGTCTTGGTTGTCATGGTGAAGGGTGAACTGTTGCTCTGGTCTGAGTTTGCATGCATTCTGGAACAGGTGTTCTTCAAGGACGTCTCTCTGTTTGGCTGCTCAATTCTGACTAGTCTCCCTGTCCCTGCCACTGAAAAGCACCCCTATAGCATGATGCTGCAACCCCCAAGCTTCACCCCAGATATGGTATTAGGCAGCTGATGAGCAGTGCCTGATCTTCACTAGACATAGTGCTTGGAGTTCTGCCCAGTGAGTTGAATTTTTGTCTTGTCAAAGCAGAGAGTCTTTTCCCTCAATGCCTCCAGAGTCCAAGGGGTATGTCATGTCCCATTTACTCAACAGTAGTTTCTGTCTAGCCAAGCTACCCTAAATGCCTGATTGATGTAATTCTGCTAAGATGGTTGTCCTTCATCAAATTCTCCCATCTCAGCAAGTGATGTCTGAAGCTCTATTCCATTGACCATTGGGTTCTTGGTCACCTCCCTAACCAATGTCTGGCTATTCAGTTTGACCAGATGGCCTACTCTACGAGTCCTGTGGTTCCTAACTTTAGAAATTGATTTATCCCCGTAATCCAATCTTTGCATAACCTCAATTTAATTGTTGAGATCTACAGAGAGTTCCTTGGATTCCATGGCTTACTTTTTGTCCTGATATGCAGTGTGAATTGCAAGACCTTATATACATGAGCTGTGTACTTTTCTAAATGATGTCCAGTCAATTCAGTTTGCTACAGGTGGACTCCAATCAAGTTCTATAAACATCTCAAGGAGAATTAAAGCTAACAGGAGGAACAGGACCACAATTTGAAAGGATCTGAAAGCTCCTATGAATGAGAGATTTCAGTTTTTGATTTTTAATAAATTTGATAATACTACTGAAAACGTTTTCAGTTTGTTATTATGGGTTATTGGGTTTAGATTGATGTGCAAAAATGGCAAATTTATCCATTTAAAATGAAATCTACAACACAATAAAGAATGCAGAAAGTGAAGAGGTCCGAGTACTTTCTGAATCTCTTTATCTGTCTTATACAACCAGCACTATGCCTGACACCAGTCTATTAGAGAACCCACACACTCACAGAGCAACAACAATTTAGTTCTTGTGTAGCCAAAATCACACAAGAAATTTGACAAAACCCCCGACTTAACTCTCTAGTAGACTCCCAAAAAATGGTAGGAAACAAAAAATGGAAAAAATCTTGTTAAGGGCAATTCAGAGAGACCCCCTTCCAGGTAGGTTGTGCATGCAATGGGTGTCAAATAATTGGGTGAATACAACACACAAAATAGAACACAAGTAATTGTCTTCACAGAGCTAGATGGCTGATCTATCATAGCCACCTTAGAAATACAAAACTACCGTACAAAATACATTTGTTCTTGCACAGCACTCCTCACCTACTGCAGGTGCAGAGCACTGCGACACATACTAAATACAGAACTGTCACATGCCGATTTGTTACAATACATTTAAAACAAAGAAGAAGGTAATTAACATAAATGAAAAACAACAGTATCTGTCCATCTATCCATCCATCATGTATCCATCCTGAGCCAGTTTACAGTCACCCATCAACCAGAGCTCTTTGTCAGTGAGGCCACATTGGTCATATTTACATTACTTTATTGCCATAATAAAATCACATGGAATTTAGTTTGATGAGACTCAGTGTCTTAATTAAAGAGACTTTCTGTTGGATAGGATGCTTTCCATTTTATTACTTATTGAGGCAGTTCAGAATTATTCAGTCAGGAGTGGTTTAACTTTTCAGTTCAATTTCTTTTTACTTTTCTTTCTTTTTAGTGATTCTGGTGTGTCTCCAGACTATAGTGTGTGTGTGTGTGTTTATTTACTTATCAATCTATATATGCATTTATTTATTTAAAGAGCTTCTGTAAAAAGCCAATTTTTTTTTTAAACAAATAAATCAAGTACATTCTGCTGTAGGAGCTGCTGACCCCTTATGAGCAGTTCTTCTGCCACACCCAGAAGTGCTGCCGGAAATGAGTCATCAAACACATGGAGCACTTATGGGTGCCTTATAAAAGAAGCCAGCAGCCACTACTCGGGGAGCCAGTTGGGAGGAGGAAAACGAAGCTTAACTGGAGGAGTAGAAAGAGAAAGAAAAGAGGACGTATTGTGTTTGTGCTTTGCTTTGGACTGTGTTGTGCCTGTGCAAAAACGAGGAAAAATAAAAAATAAAATGTGTGCATCTTGAACTTGTGTCCCACGCTTGTCTGTGTCGGGTTTAGGTGGATGGTCCACATCTATCTATCTATCTATCTATCTATCTATCTATCTATCTATCTATCTATCTATCTATCTATCTATGATACTTGTTTTGCTAATGTTCTGCATGACGTCTTTTCCTTTTGCACAGTGCCTCTACTTTCTCATGCCACCTAAGGATGCCCAGTCAGGTTAGTTGCAGTCAGTTTTAAAGGCTATGGTGTGCACGCTTGTGTTTGTGTGAATGCTGTGAATCATTTTCCGGCCATGGTATTTGAATCACATGAAGCCCTAGGTCTTCTCTACAAGGATTTTTATCATCCATCCTTCCATTTCCCCAGCTTGTGTCCCCAGGTGCTTGCCCAGTGTTTTAGATCCACTGTTTATTTCCTGTTGTTGAATTAGCTGTGTAGTCTATCAAATCTTACTATAAACTGACTCCTTCAGCACTCACTTAATTCTTTTATATTCTGCCTTGTTGCTGCTACACCTGCAGGCTCCACTTATTTCCCTGTGATTTATGTCTGATTGGAATTATTTTGTACTTATGCCTCGTTACTTTGTACTTTACCCTTGTTGGCTTTATTTCTGTATGGTACATACTCTGACACATGTAGGCACAGCACTCTAATTTAATTCTTGTTGGAGGTTCCAAGACTTCACCTGCTTAGCTCTATGTCATATTTTTCAAATGATGAAAAGAGGGCCAGCAAATCAACAGCCAGCAACATGAAAACATTTATAAATCTAATTAACAATGAGCCCAACAGATGCTTTTCATTAGGCGAGTTGTTCAGTGCAGTACTCAACAATTACACTTCTGTCCTATTGCTAGAAGAAATGAGTTTTTCTTTTTAATCATCATCTGAAGTCCTAGCTGTACATTTCAAATCACAATAACAACAGGTTGAAGCCAAGCCTGAGATGAATGTCTTTCACATGTTCTCAGCTGAGAGATGAGACCTTTTAAGAAGAACAAAAATAGCAATTCCACCGACACACTTCTGGCACTTCAAGGACTCGACTCGATTGTTTATTAAATGAAGGTCTGAGGGTCTTCTCAGCATACTAAAGCACATGTAGATCAGTCCGATGCTTTGATCGAGTATTTTCTGTGGATGTTTCACATTTTAAGACCCATTAATATCATCTGCCGTGTGTATAAAATGTGTGCTAGTGCATACTTATGTATAGTTTATGGTGCATTAACTGTTCAAGTCAAATCGTCCATTAGATCAACAGACAGTTCATTCATCATAAATCAGAGTGGAAACTGGTTGTCTGTCCCTGAATTAGAAGCTTATAAAATAAGCTCAAAATACTAGTAAAAGTTTGTTATTATTACTGAGATATTTATAATATTATACTGCCTACAGCATCATTTGTCATAAAAGGTTTTCCCTATGTCTTCATCTTCATCTCAGTCTCAGCTTTGCTCCTTCCAGTTTGAGGTTGTCTGGACTAAGAGCCTATCCTGACAGCATGGGCTCACCTCACAGCAGGAAATGGCCCTAAACATGGCACCAGCCCATCACTGGGCCCACTCATACTCGCACACAAGAACTGCATTTTGAAGAAGCACTAATTCACCTAACCGTCTTGTCTTTGATGATATGAGAGAAAAATCAGAGAACCACCAATGTAGACATGGAGGTAATGTGAAGGCTCACCATGAACAACCTCAAGATGCGGGATTCGAACCCAGGATGCTGGATTCACAAACTAACTGCCACCCTTTTGATGCTAAGTATGTGCAATTGCAGGACAAACTGGGTTTAAGTGACTTAAACCCTTTTCGGATGGGATTAGTTTTACACCAAGAGCTGAGGGAACGTCAGTGTTTGAAACTGGCCAATGCACATACCTTTTCCACACCAGCATTTCCCAACTCTAGCAACAGTTGTTAATATATGCTTACTGTTGCATAGTTGAGACACATTAGCTACCCTGATTAATAACAACAGTATGTCCGTTCGCAGATCCAAGAGGAAACACCCCATTTTTGAATGTAAATTGTGCATATTAGAACACACCTCGCGATGACCTCACGCAGAACAAGAAGTACCAGGTAACTGATAGGGATTACCAGAGGACCTCTGTAATTTAGTCCCATCCAAATCACTCAAAAGACACAATTTTACCGACATGTTGATTCACGTAAAACTAGTTTAACGTGAGTTTATCTTTAACAGATTTTTACGTAGATGTCAAGATGTTCTTTACTGCGTTTTGAATGTGCAGTCTGTAAGAGGTTACTGACATGAGCGATTCGAACAGGTCTAAACTTTCCTTTACCTAACCACCTGGTGCAAAGCTAATCCTATCCAGATAGTGTTTAGAATGTGGCGTTACAAGAACGACACAAAAACGTCATAAAGGTTTGGGGCAGCCACCTGTATAATGTGCCTTGGCTGTAAAAGATAATTGAAATAATTGTGAGATGATCACAAGACTGAGTCCAAAACAGAACTGATGATGTGGAGGCAAGATGGCGGCTTTAAAGGCTAGAGCAGGAAGTAATGTCTTTAGGGCCAGAAGTGACGTTATCAGGACAGGAACTGCCATCATCAATAGACCAGGAAGTGGAGTCTTCAGGACCAGAAGTGGCGTCATTGGAGGCGCCAGAACCGTGCAGGATTTCCAGAGAAAGGTCTGAAAGGGATTGAGAAAGACAATTAGTGCGTAGAATTACTATTACTTAGGCCCTTTAGCTGTCTCCTATTCACACACGTGTGACAGTGGGAACAGGATCTTGGGACTAGCAGGCCTGGGAGTGGTGGTCCTCTTTCAGGAGGGTGTGATGATTAGGATTTTGTTTCTTTTATTTTAATCATTTTTTTCTGTGCATTCAAAATCATCAAGAACTCTTTTTTGGGATTTTGTGGGTCAAGGATCCTCGTGGACAGGTCACGTTTGTTTTTGTGTTTTTTCACTGTTTTTAAAATTATTAACATCTGTTCCATAATCCCTTTTTGCATTTCATACTGGTACTTCTATGTTATGCTTTTTTCATGATTGGTTGCTTTGCTACTTCCATGCAGGGTCATGCAGAAGTGTGTGATGCGAGACATCCCGGGTGATCGCTATGCTGTCAGGGTCATACACTTCCCATTTGTCTATGATTGGCTTCTTCTAAAGATTTTTGTTTCTCAGTCCCTGGCTTTGAAATTCTGCAGCTGCGTTTTGACTGTGATTAATGTTTTGGCTCTGGTTTCATGGTTTTGGTCAATTTTTTGATTTCCGCTCTCTTGACTTCGAGTCTTGTTCCCCATCCTGAGCTAGTTTGCCTGATCATTCATCTCTCTTGTTTTGACCCCCTGATTCCACATCTGGTGTGTCGAATTAGCAAGCATCATGGAATGGAGACGTCATCCAAAATGTGAACCCTAAATTCAGGTGGAGCCATATAAAATCTTTCCTAAATGTGGAACAGTGGGCCATCTCTTTGTCCTTGTGGCGTCATGGGACATGGTTATTCCTGTCTACATGACTTTTGTGTACTTGGAAAAAGCTTACAACTGTGAACCCCACCATCTCCTATGGAAGGTGCCTTAGGAGTGTGGGGGTGTAGGACCACACTACCATTTGGCTGCTGTATTTGAAGAGAGAAAGCAAGTTGTGTTTGCATTTCCCATGACATTAATTTATCCGAATTGACTTTTTATAAATGACAATGGTACAGCTAGTCCCACATTTTAACTGCGTGAGCCCTAGAAGGTTTACCGCTTGCCTATGATTAAACTGTAAAGTCATGCTTTACTTTTATACTTTTAAAACACTGTGGAATTGGTTTCACAACAGAAAGTTGTGACATAAAAATGCTGGCCGTGCTTGATATTACAAAAATCTTGATAACTTGTTTAGGTTACCATTTTGCAAGCCAACTCAATTTGCTGTTCCGCCGTTACTGTCACAAGGGTAATGAAAAGAAGCTCACATACTGTGCAGCCATAATGAAATCATATTTTCCAGTGTGTTCACCTCCTAAGGTGTTGCTTTCTAGGATTAAATGAGGAATTAACTGAGAAGAACAAAAGTAGTCTGGTTTATGGAGACGTTTTCAACACGGCAAACAAATTAAAGAAGTGTTACAAAACAAAGACAATCAAAAAGTCTATTAAATTTGCTGAGGAGTAAATGGATGCAGGGCATTGAAACCAGGAGGGTAGCAAATCAAACAGGTGCAAAAACAACAACAGGCTGACCAAATGTGCATGCGTGGTAGGGCAAGCAGAGGAAATGGGAAGAAACAGTACTGTAAAAGGCACCTGTCTGTAATAAACACCAGCCGAGGAAGCAGACAAAAGTGTCATTTCCATAATGGTGGCATTGTGGCACAATGAATGCAGCATTGGGTTGTGTGACTATGACAGTGACCTTGTGGTTTACTTTAAAAGAACATTGACAATGGTGGGCTCAAGTGGACAGTGGGTCAATTGTGCTGTCCCACTCTCGTTTTGCCTCACATCCATTTATATGCAGAGTCTATCAGCTTTACAGGACTTCAAGCCTCTGTCAATTACAAGCCAACTGACTCACACAGTTACCTTCTCTGCAGCTCCTTCCTTCCCTTGCAAACTAAAAACTCTCGACCTCTTTCACAGGTCCTCAGACTCGGCTGCCCCTGCAGTGACTTCTGTAATGAAGCACTCAGAATGAGGACTGTCTTCAATGACAGGGGACACCCTTCTCATCTTGTGGACAGGGCTCTCATTCAAGCCAAGAGGAGACCTCAGAACATCCACTCCAAGAGGAACCCCAGTAATGAAACACACAACCCGCTGGCCCACTCCTTCTACCCCAACCTTCTATCTCTCCCACATGTCATTCAAGGATAACTTCTGCATTTTTCAGGTCAAAGTTATTTCTTCACAAACATGGTATATATGATAGATAGATAGATAGATAGATAGATAGATAGATAGATAGATAGATAGATAGATCACAGTCCAAAGCAAAGCACAAACGCAATACATCCTCTTTCTCTTTCTCTTTTTCCTCTCCTCTACTCCTCCAGTCAAGTCATTTGTCCGCAGGTGGAAATTTGGCTTTTTACAGAAGAACTTTAAATAAATAAATAAATATATATATAAATAAATAAATAAATATATATATATATATATATACACATTAGCTTTCTGTGGTGGGCTGGTGCCTGCCCAGGGATTTGTCCCTGCCTTGCATCCTGTGTTGGTTGGGTTTGGCTCCAGCAGACCCCTGTGTTAGGATATAGCGAGTTGGAAAATGACTGACTGACTGACATTAGCTTTGTAAACCTGTGTTCTAAAAAGCCCGGGATCCTAGAAACTATTGAAATCGTCAGAAAAAAAATTGAAATGTAGAGATGTCAAGTAATTGAAAGGAACTACGGTACTCTGGGCTTCTCTGTCCTGGGAGGTTTTGTTTTGCTGACATGTTTGTGCATTAGCGGCTGTCCCAGTCCCAGTGCGCCATTATGCAGACATATTGCTGTTGGTATAGAGGAGCCCTCATAGCGTTTCCTGATACACTGATGTACATATAATTTGTTGATGAAAGTTCTCAGTGTTTGTGTGTCACACCGAGAGGATGTGCAGCATTGTTCATAATGGTGCTCAGTTTTGTTTTATTTCTCTCCTTTTGTATGAACTTCCAGGGGTCCACAGTGTGCCTCATAACAAAGCCTTCCCTTTTAATTACCTTATTGATTTGTTGGGCCTCTCTTGAAGTGATGTTACCTTCTAACAGTTTTAGAAGATGTGAAGGATTTGCTCTGCCCCTTCTCCTATTGTTCTCTGTGTTCTGAGATCATTCCAATAATGTGGACCCCCAAGTACTTGTAGGAGTGGACCACCTCTTTGTCCACTAACTGAATAGTGACCAGACATAGAGGTTCTTCTATGCCATAAAGTCAAAAATCAGAACCTTGGTTTTGCTGATGTTAAGATGCAGACAGTTTTCTTTGCACCAAGAAACAAAGTTCTCCACCTGACTCCCCTCCTGTCTCTCATCCCCCTTATCAATACATCCCATAAATGCAGAATCATCTGAGAATTTCTGCAAGTGACATGACCTGCTATTAAATTTAAAGTCGGAGGTGTACAGTATGAAGAGAAAATGAGACAGGACTGTTCCTTGTGGTGCTCCAGTGTTACTCACACAGTCCTTGAGTCTCACAAACTGCTTTCTTTCAGACAGATAGTCCATTATCCAGGACACCACAGGCTCACCCACATGCATATCGAGAAATCAAAAAACATAATCCTCACAGTGATGCCAGCTTTGTTCAGGTGAGAATAAGCCTTGTGGAGCAGAGAGATAACTGCATCCTCCACTCCAGTCTGTGTCTGATAGACACACCGCAGTGGGTCCAGGTGGTCTACCACAAGAGAATGCATATAGTTCAGGACTAGTCTGCATTTGCCATGCAAAATTGTATTCTAAACTTTTTTTTCTATAAAAATATATCTTGTTCATTATGGTGCTTTACAATGGAGGTTAAGGGGGGCAGAAAAAAGCTTACAAACCTACCAAATACATCAGTTTTTTAAGACAAGACAGCTGCTGAGTATTGATCCGTGCCTCCTGTGTTTCTGATGAGTGTTTGTGACAAAAAAGGGAATCTGAAAAAAATAATTTATTCGGAGATTCCTCATACTATTGTTCTCACGGTAAGGATACTTTTTCTATTTGCTTGTGCAAATTCTCACGTAAATACGAAGGGAAATCAAAACAAAACCAACTACTGGTCTGTTGGGAGAAAACCAAGGGTGTTGGGGGGGGGGTGTTGGTTTGGTAATGGCTGATGGACAGGAAGACCAAGTGCTGAGCTAACATACAGGGCTCATCTTCTTTTAATATGGCCAAATCTCCTAATATTGGTATTTATGTGCTCAAAATGACATGTACTGTATAAACTACTTCACAATATGCATGTAGTGACAAACTGCAGATCAATACTCAACAGTTGCCTTGGCTTGAAAAATGGACGTATGTGGTGTGTGTTTAAGCTTTTCCTCCATGCCCCATATCCTGCAATGTAAAGCAGCCCTGTACATGAATTTTACTGCTACGGATTTATATTTGTAAATCTGTGGGTGTACTCTGAACCTGGCAAGAGCTTTAAAAAATCAAACTGATACAACTGTTTGTTAGTTATGGGAGTGTCTGATTAATATACATGGAGTTTATTTCTCTTTTTTGTGGGGGATAGTGCATAAAACCTTTGTTGCAAAGCCAATTTCTGAGAAAAATTAAACTAAAACAAAGAATAAAAAAGAACTGCACTTAGCCCTTCTGTGCGATAGTGTGGGATAAAAATCAACAAATCTAAGCATGAAGAAGTAAGCGGGATTAAGACCACTGGCTCAATAAAGTTATTTTACTCTTTTATTGGACCCAAAGACATCCATTGCCCTTGGAAGAGTTGAGATGTGAAGTTAATGAGATGTCAGGGGTCTGTCTAGGAAAACATGGAGGCACAGTCAACAATAACTTTTAGGCCACCAAGGACACTCAAATCTGCTTCATTTCGAAGGCTCAGTGGGTCTTCTACATCTTGGACTATTTAACCCTGATTAGCTAATAGTGCAGATGTTAATGCCTACCTCTGGAATGCCACACACTTCACACTGGTGCCTCTCATCCTCTTCTCTGATTTATTCGGGCAGCACTAGCTTTGGGGGTGTTATGTTAGTGAAAACTTGCAAGAACATGTTAATGGAAACTGGGAGAAGAGGCGTTGAATGAAAACTGAAACTGAAGCCAGCCACACCGCCGCCAAACCAAAATTAAAAGTCAGAAATTCAAGCACAAGTTGAGAAAAAAAAAAGTGTCACGTGTGAAGTTCAAATCTTTGATGCTGACCTACAGAGTAGTCGACGGGTCATCACTTAAATATGGAGCCACTGGTGAGGTCCTGTGCTCCTCCTCGACCACTCGGCTCTTCTGATGAACGCTGTGTGGCGATGCTCTCAATCCTGACTCTTTTCATGTGTAGCTCCAGCGTTTGAAGCGCTGACTTATTTCAGGTGTTTAAGAAGCGTTTGAAGACCCTCTTGTTTGGTGAATTCTGATCTTGGAGGTTAGCCTAGTAATTGTCACGAGTTTGCGTATTGTTCTGAACTCTTCACTTGTGATGGTCGTTTTCATAATCTTGTCCTGTAACACTTGTTCCCAGACAGATGTTTACTCGATTATCTTGACCTCTTTTCTAAGTCACCTTGCATAAAAGCATCTGCTAAGCAAGCAAAAATGTAAAAGTCAAAACATGTTTCTTAAAGAGCGCAAAAATGATTGACAAAAGGGGTCCTTTGATGACCGCCTGTCCCGTTGACAACCAAAGGTCATGACCTCTGAGGACACACCCCTAACAATACAGGCTGTTTTCCTAATGTTGAGGAATATAGAAACAGCTGGAATGGAAATAACTGTAATGAGGGTGAAAATGGCCCACATAAATTACAACATTAGAAAATGAGAGCAGGCCGTTCAGCCCAACAAAGCTCACCAATCCTGTCAACTTCATTCTTCCAAAATAACATTAAGTTGAGTCTTGAAGGTCCCTAAAGTCCTACTGTCTACTGCATTACTTATTCGAAGTGTCTGTGGTTCTTTGTGTGAAAAAAAAAATCTTTGTGTGAAATGTACCCTTAACAGATTCTAACTGTGCCTTTGTGTTCTTGATGAACTCATTTTAAAGTCACAGTCTCAATTCACTGTACTAATTCCCTTCATACTTTTAAATGCTTCAGTCATG
Source organism: Polypterus senegalus (assembly GCF_016835505.1). NCBI lineage: Eukaryota > Metazoa > Chordata > Cladistia > Polypteriformes > Polypteridae > Polypterus > Polypterus senegalus. The sequence continues at coordinate 27,933,639 of NC_053162.1, read as the reverse complement.
TCTCCTCTTAATCTTCTTTTGCTTAAACTGTAAAGGCTCAGCTCTTGTAATCTTTCCTCATAATTCAACCCCTGTAGCCCTGGAATCAGCCTGGTCGCTCTTCTCTGGATCTTCTCCAGTGCTGCTATGTTCTTTTTGTAGCCTGGAGACCAAAACTGAACAGAGTACTCAAGATGAGGCCTCACCAGTGCATTATAAAGGTTGAGTAGAACCTCCTGTGACTTGTCCTCCACACCTCCACAGGGTGCTATATAACCTGACATTCTGTTTGTCTTCTGAACACTGTTAAGAAGTTGTTAGCGTTGAGTCCACTGCGACTCCTAAATCCTTCTCATAAGGTGTCCTTTTAATTTTTGGACCGCCCATTGTGTTTTCAAACCTCACATTTTAATTTGCTACATTACATTAAATTTCATCTGTCACAAATCACAGCCCAAGCCTGTGTGCTCTTCAAGTCCCTCTTTAATGATTCAACAGATTCACGATAATCTGCCAATCCATCTGTCTTGGTATCATCTGAAAAATTAACCAGTTTGTTACTTATATTCCTATCCAAATGATTTATATATATTAAAAATAGCAGCGGCCCTAGCACTGACCCCTGTGGGACACCACTCTTAACATCACCTTGCCCCATCACCATCTGCTTCCTGTGTCTGAACCAATTCTGCACCCATCTACAAACTTTACCCTGAACTCCCACTTCTTTTAGTTTGATGCCCAACCTCTCATGTGGCACCTTATCAAATGCTTTCTGAAAGCCAAGGTAAAGATTTAACAAAAGAATGAATAAAACCTGAAGTAAAGCTCGAATCAAAAAACTAACATCAGATTTAGAATCAGAGACTTGAAAATTTAAAAACAAAACGAGTGCTCAAACTCTTTAAAAGATGAAGAATAACACAAATAAAAACCAAATAAAGAATCTAATCATGGCAGATGGCCACTATCATACTGTGGAGGTGCTCTCTGATTCTGGCCAAGGAATGGTCTCCAAGTTTTAGTGCGATTATGAAGATTTAAAGCTCCCGGAAAAACATTGCAGTGCACAAATGAAACGTTTACTCTGTGAAGACAAAAGATTACAAGTTTGAGTCAAGGAAAGGTTCAGATGGACCGTTCAGCCCCTCTCTGTTGTCTTCTTGTCCTGCTGCAGGCATTGAGACAGGAGGGGCTGGCAGACGTTTAGTTTTGGTCTACAATCTTTAACATATGAAAATAAAATATGATGCAGTACACCCACAAGTATGTGGACGTATCTTTGGGTATAATATAACATATTTGTCATTCAAATATATATTTTAGCATTGTACTTGAAATATATAGAAAAATATTTCTCTTATTCTATTTTAAAAAACACATTTCCCGATATATTGTTCGTAACACATCTCATGTACTCTGTGTCCTGACCCTAAATGGCTAAACATTTAAAGCCAAACACAGTCTGCCCACTGATTCCAGTTTATACGGAACTCCCAGCACTTCACTGACTGTACTTCAAGCAGGTCGCTGCTTCAGCATGCGTAGGCTTCAATTTACAGCCGCACTATTTACTTGTCCTCAGTTAATAAGAGCTTTATAATTTGTGCTGACTGTGTGTCTGTGTGAATATTTCACAATATGAGAAACAGCTGGGAGATATCTGATGGATGGATTTTTAATGCCAGGTTAATATATTTATAAAGTGTACTGCAATATACGTATAAAAATGACAGATGTTTAGAAATATATTGTACAGTATATTATACATAGAATTAACAGTATATTTAAAAATATATTGTAATTGTTTTCTAAAATGTATCCTAGAGCATGTTATTCCAGGTCAGGTCAGGTCAGGTTGGGGAGCATGCACTGGTATAGCGCGTTGCCGCACACACCACATGATGAAACAGCGCCTGGATCCTGGTTGGCAACACCAGTCCCACCTCCCGGAAATGACAATCTATCTGCTGCAGCCATGGGGTTACGTGGGTGTCCCCTTGTTCTGGTCCAGCCGCTAGGGTCCTCTACAGTGAGGATCCTGTGAGCCGGATCTCCCTTGGGGAATTGCGCCACATGGCCATAGTGCCGTAATTGCCACAATGCAGGTACTGTAATTTGCTTCATTTCGGACTCAGTGAGCAACCATTCATTCGACACAAAGTCAAACCAGCGGTACCCAAAGATTCTCTGAAGAGACAAACTAACAAAAGGAGTCCAGTCTTTGTCTCTTGTCAGTGGATACCATCCATGTCTCACAATCATATAGTAAATTATGCTATATTATTCCAAGTATTTTAAAATATGTTAAAATTATTTTTTTTTATATATATATTTTACTAGCTGTCCCCTGCAGCTCTGCCCACATAGTAGTGAAACAGGACAAACTTTAAAAATCAATAAAAAAATGTAATAGTTTGTATTGAGAAGAATTTACATTGATAGCTTTTGTATCCGAGGGCCTCTTGATATATACTATAGCTTTGGTTTTACTCTGAGGGACGAGAACGTAGCTGTGATCTCTTTGCCAAAAATCTAAAAAGTTGGCAAGGTATCTCTGGCCAAGTTGAAGGTAGGTACCCTCCAATGCCACTGTATGTGATCTGACAGGAGAGCATCCCCCGAGGTGAGAACATCACATGGCCATGATGCCTCTGCCAATGAGCAGGTACCCTCGAAAATACACGTAGCTGTTATCTCTCTCTCAAAAATGTCAAACATTACTCTTTAACAGTCTTTAGATGATAATGTCTTCTGAACAAACAGGTATCACTAGCTAAGCAGAGGCAAGGTACACTCCAACATGTGATGAGAGGTAGAGCGACTCGCACAGGGGCTGGCGCGTGAGTGATGATGGCCCTGCCCAGTTCCCTACTCCCGAGGTTCTGTCTCCCTCTCCCCTCGGCCCGCAGCCTGTCTCTCAGATTTGTGCGAATAAATCAGTGCCGATAAATAGCATGATAAGAGAAGTCGCAAAATCGACCAGAATGTTCAAGCAAATTATAAAAAAACCCAATCTAAATCCGTAAAGCGGACAAACAGACAGACAGACAAGCAAACAGACTTTGAATTTTATATATAGAGAGATATTTTTATACTTGGAAAATATGTATTTCAATTTTGTAAATCAACTTCATTTCTCCTGATGCCTTCGGGAACGTTTTGTTTTCCATTTTACTTTTGTGCAGAAAACGCTATCTGGTGACCTAATTCTGGTCCTCAAAATTCCCACAAGCATCGACAAAATGCATCCAGCGAATAACTTCGTTAAACAGTGAGTCACTGGAGGACACCAAAGGAACTTAAGATGGGAGCCAGGAAACGTTTTTTCACACAAAGGATCATGGGGACCTGGAACAAAGTACGGAGTTACGTAGGTGAAGTGAAAATGTAGACAGCTTTTAAAAGGTGTCTGATTGAGGTGCCGGGGCGACGCAAATGTGGCAGTGCTGGCAAAAAATGGATTATGTGGTGTAGGCCTCAGCATCCTGTGAGCCTTATTTGGATTACATGAATTCAGTAACGGATGGTTTACATATTATTCTATGTTCCCTGTGAAACTTAAATCGGATTAATAAAGTTCAGTTAAAGTTTACTTGGGGGAGTATTGTACTTTGACTGCAATTGTCCAATATCTCCCCCAAGGATATCCATCCATGTTAGCGTCATGGTGACCCAGTGCCTCTCTCAGCCTTGCCAGGCACCTCCAGCCCTAGATTGGCACCGATCCTCTGTAGGGTACACTCACTCACTCCAGAGCCAAATGGGAGTCACTAATTGAATTAAGGCACCTGTCTTTGAGATGTGACAGCAGCACACATGCAGGCAAAAGGAGAATGTGCAGACTCTGCATGGACGAGAGCCCGGCCTGGGATTTCAGCTCAGACGTCTGGAAAGCCCTGTGCCACTGTTTTCACAGAAGAAATCTTTCAGGTCTTAGCTGCACTAAAATGTCTTCATTGTTTAAGTTTATGTCTCGTTTTTTTCTGAATTTACTTGCGCATTCAGTCATCCCAAAATTAAACTAAAGCTGCAAGTGGAAAGTATGAGAGGGAAAATAATAATGTGAAGATGACACAATTCCTTCACGCTTATCACACCTCCTAATTAGTCGGTAAAAATAAATATATGATTAAAAAAGAAAAGAATTACATAAGTCGTCTGTTTTCTGAAATGGCATTTTGCTGGGCAGAATCACAGAAGGACAGCAGTCATCTCCCAGCTGTGCTTCAGTCCATTGCGAGGTAAACTCCAGTTATAAAATGTCCAGAAACTGTTTTTGAACTATTGGAGGAAATTCATGCACACATGGAGAATTCAACACCTGGCATCAAGCTGGCAATGCCCAGAGCCAATGCTGAACGTGCACTATCAGGTGTACAAGCAGACATTGTGACAAGCTCACCTTCGGTGTGACCTGGACAGCCTGAGCCCTGCGTAATTTAGCTCTTTTTTTTTCAGTGTGTACAGTAAAAGTGTTGTACTGCTGTAAATACCTCCACTGTCTTTGGTGGGCATAGTGCCCAGTTAAACAGCCAAACCGCCACATGTTGATACATTTTCACCTCCAGTTTCTCACTACCTGGCTTGCTGTCCTCCCTGTTGGAAAGTGGCTGCTCTGTTTTCTCCTTTTAATTAAAAACCTCTGGCACAAGGTGCCCATTTACACACTGAGCAGGTGTTACAAAACGCAGGGCCATGGATTAGTTGTATGTTGTCACCTTCAGGTCACTGCAGACACCGCTGCCATTTTAGGGTTCACTCAGAATGCCTGACTCTTCTTTCTAACTTTCTCTCCACCAAGCGGAGTAACTTGATCTATATGTGCCCTCTTGGATCTTGGCACCAGTACAGTACTTCAAGTCTCTTCTCATTTAAAGTGACAGCTGCTGAAATGTGTCCCCCCCTGTGCTGCCTGTCCCATCAAGCGACCAACAGAGCTCCAGCAGACACTGTCTTAATGTCCCCACCACATTCTCAACGGATGGAAACCTCAGGCTGGCCTAAAACAGGCACAGAGTCTCCTTTGGGATATGCTGCCAAGAGATGAGCATGAGGGTCCCCGTCAGCTCCCCCCATCCCTCCCCCACCAAGGCTTCTTAATTTGAAGCAGTGCTGACTGTGTTTCACGGCTGTTAATGGTGCATTTAGCCTACGGAATCCTGGGTAGTAAGCACATGTCGAGAGCCAAGAGAAGAGAAAAACATAAACAAGTTTTTATTCCATATTGTCATCATATTCCAAAAAAGGCAAACTGAAGCTGTGATGTTCTTAGAGGCAAGATCCAAAAAGGCAGAAGAGGTCAAACTCATAAAGAGCACTTCAAATACAGCAAGAGAGGCTTTTAGAATGGCTAAAAGACAGGAAAACAGGGCAGGGACTGCACGACGGGCCTTCACAGAGACATGATCATTAGAGCCCTGCTTGAATACACACAAACACCACCGCTCCAGCCACATAATTAACAGAGGGGCCAAACAATTGGGTCTAGCTCCACCCATAACCCCTCCTTCGCATATCCTCAGCCCTCAGCCCCTCCCTTCTTAGCCCATTGCCCACCAATGCTAATCACATTCTGACATTATGGAGGCAGCAAGCAAAATCAGTTAGAAAGTTAGAAAATGTATGCATGGCGTAACATTCTGGTGCGTTGGGAGGCTGGGCAGGCAGTGTACCCCACCATGGACTAAGTTCAGCTGATAGGTTCTAGAAACTTCTCGATCCATTTCAGGGTGGTGGGAGCCAGAGGCTATCCCAGTGAGACTGGCCTGGACTCTAGTTCATCACAGGGACTACCCTCGCTCACACATACACACACACACACCCCATTGTTGTAATGTATTCCTTCTTTGGCTGACACAGTAGAAATCATATTATTAATTAAAGAAAGAAACTTATCCTTTACTAGGACAAGTTTGATAAAACCTCTTTGAGTCAGAAATCAGGCAGGAGAAAACTTGTCCATTGAGTCTTTAACTTCCTCTTACAGCAAATGCTTGGAGAGGGAATCATTCATCTCAGCAGTCAAAATAATAAGGGCAGAGGTCCATTTTATAAACAACTGAATTTACATAACAGCGCTGATTATGCATACACATCACCTGATATTTACTCTGATTGGTTCGTTGGCTTGCACACCCAGATAACTTACTGTATTTACTCACGGATAAGTTCTCCCGCGGATTAGTTGGGACTTGATTTTACTGTATTAGTTGTGGTATTTTATAATGTCGGTCGAATGCAGAAAACTCATGCTATTGGTCCAAGGGGTTATAATATCCAATGCCCACCTGAGAGAGTAACCACGGAGTGCACTGCCTTTTTTTTCTATGTATTGTGCCTACGTGACCACACGGTAAAAGCCAAACTATTCCGAAGCGACGTTTGTGCTGTTTTGTGTTTTTTGTATCTCACACCCTCATACACCTTTATCGTAAGAGCATCCCTTATTTATGATGAAGCGTTCGATCAGAAGAAAATTTGAAGCTGGTTTTAAGTAAACGTCATTGAAGTGGCGAAAGAAATTGGTAACGGCGGTGCTGCAACAAAATTCGATGTGTCTGAGAAACTAAAGAGAGACTGGAGAGGCAAGAAGATGTAAAAAAAAAATTTAAGTGTCGCATTTTTGACCGGATGTATAAGTCAAGGTTTGATTTTATGATCGATTTTTTTGGTTTCAGGACCCGACTTATACATTAGTATATATGGTAGTAAATGAAAGTCGATTTTATCATACTCGTGTTCTTTTTATATTTTTTATGGCTGTTATCCTTGAAATTCCTGTGTACAGTATGTGACAAATGTTCTGTCATGCTATTTGCGGGACATCTGATTATCTCTTAATCATTCTCTGGTACATTTGGTGTATTATATCAGTCTTCCTTAAAGTACATTTGCTTATCCATTTCAGTAGCTCTCTTCATGACATTTAAATCAAATACTTTGTTACACACGTGCACATGGGAAACAGCTTACGGGCTCAGATAACTGTGATTACCCACTGATTGCCCAAAATACTTTACTATCAATACCTCAAAATTATTCTCCCACATTGAACATGTCTGGCTACAGTAATTTCCATGAAATGTGACTTGCAAACCTGTAAAGCTATGACACAACAGAAGTGAAAGGCAGACATTATTATAGTGAGTAACCATAATGGAGATCAGATGAATGTAACTCTTTGATGGTAAGGTTTAGGGAGACCATATTTTCCAAGTCCCACACCAGGACTTATGTATGCCAACGTATAAAGTCCCTCCCTACTTGTTTAATGCCTGCTTTATCTCATTGTCGTCAGAGAAGGATCAGGGTGTGGGAACAAAAAAAAAATCCCTTTTATAAATAAACACATAGGATTCCATTCAGTGCTTGAAGTGGAAGCAAGTAGTTGCTGGTACTCAGTTTTTGTCTGCTTCTTGTCCCTCCTTGCCCAAGTTGTTACTCAAGCAGGGTTACATACAGACTGTCCTAAATAAACTGTGATGTTTGTTTTGGTGAAGCAATGTTTGCAGCAGTGAAATACTTTATTAGATGGGGAGCCTGTTAAAGCCTGGACATTTTGGTATTCTTCAGTTATTGATCGGGATGCATAGCCTGAAATCAGGACTGTCCCTGTCACCAGGACATCTGGTCACTCTAGGAAACTATAGAGTCAGCGAAATAGTCACCCCACATTGTACTTCATTCATATCTAAATATGCTTTTGTTCTCCTTGCTTGCATTTTATTATTTTACGGTTAGGAGGTTCATTTAGTTTACAGTGGTTTTGCACCTTTTTGACAAGTGGACTGTTTTTAGTTAGAGAATGTATTTGTGGACCAGGAGGTTCTCCATGCAGTTTCAAGCAGCTTGATTGATTACCATTTGATCAAAGTGCAAGGATCCCCCTATGGGGTTTTTGATTGGTGTGATCAGTTAACAATAGATGGAAGAGCAGGTTGCTTCTGAGTTTAGTAGTGATGGAGCTCAGTGGACCAGCAAAAATTCATTACCAGTTTTTGTAGGCCGAAAGAGGGTTAATAAACCTTTGTGGACCTTCACATTTCTACAAACCGTTGGAAACACTGGCTTAAAGCATTGGTAGGACTGAAATGTTGGTGCACTCATTTTCTTGCAATTGCCACTGGGAAGACTTCATAAAGCAGTAACAACCGGCTGATGGAAAGCATATGCTGAGTAATTTTCTACCCACACACGTAGTCTGCTGGTATTTCATTAACTTGTATTGGAGATCAGTTTGCTGTCAGTAGTGGCTATCCAAGGTGAAAAAGAGGAAAATATGCAAAGTATACAAGATTGTGTAACTACTGTACTGTCAAAGTGAAATTGAAACAGTAAAGCAACTTCTAGTTTAACTTGCACAGAAAGTTTTCAATGGCAAATTTTGAAATTTCAAAACTTTGTGTAGAGTGATGTGCTTGAAATATCTCAATGAAAATTTAACCATCTCAATACATTTTTTTTGAACAATAGGTGTACCCCATTTCAACAAAGTTGGTGTCATGATTTAGGCTGAAAACTGATACTTCATAGCCTTTTTCTTTAAGAGAAGCCATATTGTGTACCATTGTGAGGGGTTACATCCTTTGTTTCTAGGGGTGGGGTCTCTGGGGTTGTGAACTTGACTTAATCAACGACCACCTTTCGCCAGAAACCTTATCTGATCTGTGGATAAAGTCCTCAATTTCATTTGGATCTATTGTGTATTTTCTGTTTGTGAATTGCCTGCTTTTGACTTATTGCCTGCGTGACAGGCTGTCATCCCTTTGAACCCTCAGACAACACGTTCTGACACCAGGTAAAAGTCCAATATTATTATTTATTATAATAACAATGTGCACAAAGCGCCTACACTCCTCAATACTCAATAAACAATCAATAAATCAATCCACAATTCCTAATCCTCCACTCCCAGCAGCTCAGTCACCCTTCCTCCCAACTCGGCTCACTGCTGGGATCTCCCACAGTCCTTTTAAAGTCCTTGACCCGGAAGTGCTTCTGTCCCTGACTTCCTAGCACTTCCAGGTCAGATCAAAGCTCTTCTTTTCTTCAGCCCCGAAGTACATCATTTCTTCTGTTCCCGTGACTGGGAAGTACTTCTGGGCTATACGGAAAGTATAAATCCTTGTGCCTCCCTGCAGCGTCCCCTGGTGGCCCCAACAGAGGGAAAACTCCAAGGTCCATGATGCCCTGCTGGAATTCGGGGCATCTCCACATTGCAGGGAGGATCCATCTGGCGGCTTGAGGGTATTGGCTGGGATAAACTGCCGGCCATATATCACACCTGTTATTTGACCTTGATTTTGCCTCTCATCTGGGTTACACTTACTACGGTTTATTTTTATTTTCTTTGTTTTGCCTTTTGCTCAGTTTTCCCAGTTTACTCACAAAATCAGTTCACCTGTTTTCCTGCTGACTCAGGACATTTGGTCCACTGGAGGTCGAGTTGTTTCATTCGGACAGATGAACGGACAGATAGACAAGGGTGATTGCTGCTTTGTGCGTTAAATGTGAACACACCAAAAAAGATTTAGACTAGAGGTCTTTGGTCTAGTATTCCAGCTCATGCCTCACCATAAACACTTTAATCTTTGTGCCAGTCCATTCGGTTCTGTCACTTCTCCTCTCTTTTGAATGCTGTTGTGTAACCTCATGTGAAGGGGCTTCCTGTTTGTGCATTCCTTTCATTTTCAGAGTTTTTTATTTAGCAATATTTTAGCAAAAAATACATGTGTTTTAAATGTTGTGAGTATACGACTGGATCACTTAACATGTGGATTATTAGACATGAGTAACGGGACATTTCTGATAATGCTATTATATCCTTAAACGTGAGATTAAATTGTTTTCTTACCACCGCTACAATGTACATGGGGTAAATAACATATAAAAATGATTATTTTTGGCTGGAATATTCCTTTAAATACATTAAAGTATCCCAATTGTAATTCAAAGTGTCTTTTAAGGGAAGGGAAAAACCATTGAGCAAAGAATAGTCTTCCAAAAATCCTTATTAGTAAAACATAATTATTATCGAGGACATAACACAGGGGTCAGAAAATATGAGCATTCAGTGTACCACCAGGACCACACTCTCCCTACTTGCCTGCTTGCTTATTTATATGTAAGCCAAGAGACGAACTCTGGATCAATTTACTTCAACTTGAGTTCGTGAAATTGTGGAAATGTTTAAGATACTCGCCAAACTTGGCCAAATGCATTCAAGTCAATGGGGAAGAAGAACCTGAACTAGTTTTGAGTGGTGCAGAGCTCTTTTAAGGGTCCCTCAGGGTTAGGGAAGTGTCTGTCAACTATGCTGGTCCTCCTAGGAATTTCAATTGGAGATGATATTTGTACATTTTAGTGAAGAGAAGAAGGAGGTCTCCCTTGGAGTTGATGAGATATTTCATTAAATAGGAGATGTTTAAAATTGGAACTCCAGTTGGGAATCATCATAATTATTATCGAGGACATAACACAGGGGTCAGAAAATATGAGCAAAAGGAGTTGTCAAAAATGCAATTCAACAATAAAAAGACAAATCTGCAACAGCAGAAAAATTCATATAACCAGAAATCCAAACAAAGAAACAGCCACAATCTCTTAATTGTCCTCTAAAGCTCATTCAGTGTGCCACCAGGACCACACTCTCCCTACTTGCCTGCTTGCTTATTTATATGTAAGCCAAGAGAAGAACTCTGGATCAATTTGCTTCAACTTGAGTTCGTGAAATCGTGGAAATGTTTGAAATACTCGCCAAACTTGGCCAAATGCATTCAAGTCAATGGGGAAGAAGAACCTGAACTAGTTTTGAGTGGTGCAGAGCTCTTTTAGGGGTCCCTCAGGGTTAGGGAAGTGTCTGTCAACTATGCTGGGCTGCTTTTAAAAATGGGACCTGAGCTGTGAGCCGTCCCTTCTTGAGATATAGAATTAAATATCAGAGCAGTAAATTTTCTTGCAGACAGTGGCAACAGGAGCAGTAAGCAGGAATTCACTAAGATGGCCCCCCACAGATTCAACAGTAGGTCCTCACCTCTTTCAAATTGATGGGTATGGCTTATTTTTTTCTCTGATGTTTTTACTTACTCAGTGCCACTGCTACCAAATCAGCACCACACTAAGCACGGAGATTCTTCACTCCTTCCTGTTTGCATCAACTGCACAACATTCTGGGTAATGCTATTAAAGGGGCAGGCTCAGTATTACACACAGATCGCATCCAAATCCACACAAAAAGACGTTAACTTTAAGTGATGAATACACCGACACGCTCCTAGTTTCCTTCTGCATGTGTGCTTTGTGTTTAAATGTATTCCCAAGTGTTCCTGTAATTTTTAATCTACTAGGATCCGCACTGTCTACTCAGAGGAATGTCCCATCCTTAATTGACTGCTACAGCTCTGTGCATCATGGGGGCTGGGATAAATGTTTGTCTAAGCTGGCTACACAGCAAATGTTCTAGAAAATATTCAGCCAATAAGAATATCGGCAAATACATTATATTTGCTGTGAAAAAACAATTTGGTGAATGTTTCTGATCAACAGTAATAACAAGTGCCAGGTGGAGGGGGAGCTTGTCTTTTATTTCCTCAAAAACTTTCCACCACATGACCATCACAATGCAATATAGAAGGTGGCACACAAAAAAATAAAATACCCCCAGACATAATATGGAGTCCTGCCTTTAGAAGTAGCAGCAAGCATTGTCAGCTGAAGCCATTGGGAAGTATCCACACACATTTTGCCTTGTTAATTCTGCTATCTGTCTCCTTACTGGAGAGACGATATGGTTCTGTGAGTAATGTACTAAGTCCAAGACACCTTTCCATCCGTACCCCAGAATATTCCATACATTGTGGACTGCTTGGCAGGAAGTCCTCATAAGTGATGATTTTAACAGTAGACAGGTCTTGTCAACATGTCCTCCATGATTTGCAGCAGGGCCAAAAGTGGAAGCAAATCAACGCTGGTGCACTTGGGTTTTGGGGGCTTCTTGGTTCTACACCTGGTGCATTGCAGATTTTACCTGATTTCTTAAACTGAGTTGTTGAAGATTCCCTCAGAGGTTCGGGTGTGATTGAATACCTACATTGTTTCTGTACATGTGTTTCTTAAACTGTGGGTTGCAAAATGTTTATACTTGAGTCTTGAATTACAACTGAAATGAAGAAGAAAGGGTCACAAATGGTTTAAGATGGGATTCCGCATGCATGGCTAAAACAAGACCCCAGAATGATGGTTGCTGGATATTCTCCAAGGGAGAATGAACTGATGATCAGCCACTGTTCACCAGCAATTACGGGTCACAAAGAAAATGAAGTTTTAGATCCACAGAGAGAAGGTCCTCCTAGGAATTTCAATTGGAGATGATATTTGTACATTTTAGTGAAGAGAAGAAGGGGGTCTCCCTTGGAGTTAAAAACTTGATGAGATATTTCATTAAATAGGAGATGATTAAAATTGGAACTCCAGCTGGGAATCATCAGTCAGTCATTTTCTCATATGTGTCATCCTGAACCGGGGTCTGCCGAAGCCTATCCCAGCCTGCTTAGGGGGGAAGGCAGGAACAAACCCTGGACGGGGTACCTGTCCGTCACAGAGAAAACACACACAAACACATGCACATCCACAAGAACCACACATTAGGGTCAATTTCGGATCAACAATTCAACTAACCTGGATGTCTTTAGACTGTGGAAGGAAATGAGAGCCCTGGGAGGAAACCCACACAAGCATGGGGAGTCCATGCAGGGAGGACCTGGGACGCAAACCCTGGTCTCCTTACTGTGTGGCAACAGCACTACCTCTTTGACACTTGGTTGGGTTTCTATTCATATATTTTATCGGAAAGCAAGTGATATGGGTAGTCCCTGTCAGAGTGTGATGAGAAACATAAATTTCATCAGATTTTCCTGTCGAGGGTGACATTTGAATGTTACATCATACAGTTCACGGGACCCTTGAAGGTCAAAGTGGGAGGTACCAATACACAACCATGTACTGCCAGTACGGCCACTTCAAACCCTGATTTTATGGGGCTGTCTTTCAATATGAAAGATCTAGAATTTTCTCAATCCATTTTAGTGTTGTGGGGGCCAGAAGCTATCCCACTGGGACTGAGCAAAAGGCTAGTCCATCATATACTGGTATTAATATGGGCAGGCCTGAAGTTTATGGAAGTGGGGTCCGAACAATACCCAGCAGTGACAGCTGAACTCCAAACTTTTCTTTTCTTCAGGGGTTTTGTCTAACCAGAATTTTCGTTGCCATCTCCTTGGCAAATGGTCTTGTCTTTTGCTACTTTCATTTTTCTCATACTGATACATTTTCTTATTATTTACCTAACTTTCCTTTGTGAATCGTGCTTATGACTCTTTGAGCTTATTATTAATTAGATTTGTAATATAACCTGATCTAATGTTCTGATTCAGGAGGTTTGCAAGGAGAGACCCTCACGTTACATGCCATTGATTTTGTGAAAGGGAGAGACAGGAATAGATAGACAGATAGTGAGAGTCTTTGGATGAGTGACCACTACAGGTTTTCCACTCTGTGCACTAAAAATGAAAGCAAAGGTTATGAAGACTTGAAATCCATGAGCACCCCATCAGTTTGTCTTAACTATAAGATCCTACATTGACAGAGTTCTGTTCACCTTCACTAATTTTCTTTCAGTATTCCTTCCTGGCTTCTTGACCATTGAGTTTGTGCTCCTTTCTTGACCGTAGTAGTCCAGATTAAGTAGACCCTTGTCTGTCAGGCGCTTACGAGGGTCTCCATTCTGCCTGTTTGGCAGTTCCTAAGCCTCTTTTCATAATGGCAACGTGAAATGAATATTCAGGCCTGTAAGCCGGCATGCGCCTGCTTGACAATTCCCTGTGTGGTGCTTCTCCATGTAACAAGTCAGCACTTCTGCAACACCAAAACACTTTTATATTCTAGAAAACTTTCTTCTGAAATACTTTTCAAGCTAATTAAAGTAAAAGATGCTCACATTTTCTTAGCACTGCATTTGTGAATTTGTCATCATGACTGCTAGATGTAATAAATTTAGCTGCATACGGAGGTGAGAGTAAGTTGGTACAACATAGCAGTAGTAAACTGTCAAATACCAAAAGATTTTGAGCATTAAGAGGAGCAAATATCGAACAACACTTAAAGGCTCTGCAGAATCAAGTTTCTTTTAGATCAATAATAATTCCATTGAAAAATCAAAATTGCTCAACGACATCCTTTTACTATTTGAGCCAATTAACAAAACGTTAAGAATCAGCTGCTTGCACCCTGCTGAGGCAAATTCTGGTCTCCGAGAGAACGTTAGGCCATACCACCCAGCCAGCCGACTGCCATCATCTGGTGCTGAGACTTGACTTGCAACATTCTGTTGGTTAGCGTGTTCCAGGAAAATGAGGTGACAATTGCATTGTCATACATTGGGGAATCAAACTGGCAGCCTTCTGCTTTACAGTCCAATGCTGTAACACTATGCTTTGTGTTTAAACGTATTCCCAAGTTTTCCTGTAATTTTTAATCTACTAGGATCCGCATTGTCTACTCAGAGGAACGTCCCATCCTTAATTGGCTGCTACAGCTCTGTGATGTCATGATGGCCTCGCAAAGCATCATGGGGGCTGGGATAAATATTTGTCTAAGCTGGCTACACAGCAAATGTTCTAGAAAATATTCAGCCAATAAGAGTATCGGCAAATACATTATATTTGCTGTGAAAAAACAATTTGGTGAATGTTTCTGATCAACAGTAATAACAAGTGCCAGGTTGCTGGTGTACGTGAATGCTTTAACCTGCTCAACTGACAGATTTCAATTAAATGGTGAAGCATGAAAGAACTGTCAAGCTGGACAGGAGTGACATGTATTCTGGGAAAACTGGCAGGCAAAGCCGGACCTTGAAATGTTTTGTACATATAACTAGTCTTTTTGCAGTTAGTGCAGCCTTTGATTCTCACGTACACTGACCTTGAGCTTGGGTTTTGAGAAACTGTAAGAATGTTAGCTGCTTAGCTAGCGGACAGTAAGCCTTGTGCGTGTGCTTAATTTAGACGAGAAGGGAGGATGACTCTCTTTTATTAGAAGAGTTCAAGTTCAAGTTCAAGTGACTTTTTGTTGTCATCTCATCGAGTACACAGTACATTTTTTTAATTAAGCTTTCTGACTTTTTCTTATCTAGTTTGTTTGCTGTGTTTTTTTTCAAACTCTCCAAAAGTCTGGTTTGTTTATGTAGCTGTGAACATTGCAATCAACAGGACTGAGACCCTGGGAAAGAGGTGGTCTTGGGGCAGTACCAAATGAACCATAAAACAGTTTGCATTAGGTATAAATATGATCCAAAATGAGACTGTTCTTACAATGTGAAACACTGTGCATTATGGGTGAAATTGGACATGCTTGTTCTGACTCAGATAACTAATTTCTTAAATTAAGCTGTGGGATGCATGTAAAAGGCAAAACAAACAAAAATAAGACAAAGTCAACAAAAAAAAGACGAGAGTCAAAAATCACTGTCAAAATTCAGGCAAGAAGTCGAAATCCAAGCAAGACATGAAAATTAATCACAAAGAGAATACAATAAAGGTTTAGAAAGATATATCTGCAGAGCTCAGTGCAAACGTTGACCTTTTAGCCTGTCAGAAAAGGAATCTGAGGTCATGACCCCAGAGACAACGCCCCTAGAAAACACAGGATGCAACCCTAACGACGGTACACAAAATGGCTTCCATAATAAGAAAAGGCTATAAGACCCCAAAATTCAACCCTGATCATGACAGTGCTGTGGTAGTCACAATAGGCATCTGCTGTCTATAATTAGGGAATCTCATTCACGGCATAGTGAGCGCAGGGTTAACATATTAAAAACAATAACAAGGTAAAACTACATTTGCACAAATGTTGAAATGTGACCCAATTCGCATTACACAATTACCAGTCAATCAGAGCAAACCTAGCACCTGGTTCAATCACATGATAGGCTCACGCATGTGCAATCATACAGAAATTAATTAAGGAAAACAGGTGTAAATTTACTTGCGACCGGGTCGATCAAAACACATAAGGCAGTGTCGAGAAAAGAATAGCAGTGTACTGTGAGATTAAGACAATGAATCCCTCCTAATCTTACACCACAAAAGTGATACCTACAGACAGGATGTCTCCTGTGATCTATTTCAGGTGGGATGTGGATAAAGAGACACACTAAATTTGACATATGTGCTAAATTTAAATCAAAAATTTCAAAATTTACATTATTTTCAAAAATAATATATATAATCTAAATTGAGGTTAAGTTCATATGGTGGCAAGTGGAGAGCAAATACGCAACCTCATTCATTTAGTCATTCATTCATTTTCCACTACTTCCACCAAAACATGGGGACAACAGGCTTAGCAGTGAGACCTACGTGTACCTTTCCCTAGACACACTTGCCAAGTGATACTGCGGGATGCTGCCCCGCCCCAACTCCTCCCAGAATTACGCCTCTTTGAATATGCAAATTAATATAAATCGCCCTTAAACTCAGTGTTTTGTGAAAAGGCAATGGCAAAAGCACGGGGGAAAATAAAAAATTTCAGAGAATACGAAGTGGAGGCAAGGAAAAACGTACTATTTGTTGGTTTAAACAGTGGTATAATCAACAAAAGGAAGTTGATTGACTGACATATCGTGTTCACAAAGTCGCACAGTGTCCAAAATAAAAAAGAAATTGTCAGATATCAAAGTCGCCATGAAAAGGCAAGTTGTAGACCACCATCTGAGTGTCATATGAAAGCTTATTAGGGTACAGAGAATAAAAATAGGCACACAGTAGGAAAAAGGCACGAAATGTCAACTTTAATCTCGAAAATTTCCACTTTAATCACGTAGTTTATTTTGTCATTAAAATAGAACATCATAAACCTCATCTTAAAATCGTTTAATTTACTAGTTTCTCAAATCCCATCGTGACTAAAGTAGCACGTTAAATGCTTTATTTTGTATTTGATCTTCTATGTGCTCTATGTGTGTGAATCACTACGTGCTTCTGGGCTTTCTCTTCCTCCGACAGAACACAGAATCCATTACATTCGTAATATTACAGCTGCCTGAATAATTAAAATACTGAGATGTATACTTGATATCATTTTCATGATGAAAGGAGTTAAAGCATGTAATTAAACATGGGAACACAATGGTGCAGTGATTGTTCATGTCTCACACAAGATGCTTGCTGCACCGTGCGCGACCTTCAATGAAATTATTTATTGCAGCAGTACTGTCTCTTTCAAACGTACTAACCTCCTATTCCAGTCCTTACTTTTCTTTCTCCAAATACCCAATTGCCACACAATCAGCTCTGTAATAGACGTTAAGCCACCTGTAAGCTTAGAATGCCGATTCTTCAAAACTTTTAAGGAACATTGAAATATATTTGTAGTATGTGTTTAATTATCTATCCATCCAGTGTCGCGGTAGCACCAGCAAGAATACAGCGCAAGGCAGGAACAATCCGTGAACGGAGCTCCAGATCCTCGCTAGCGCTTCGGCACCGTGTCCTCACATGTTTATTTATTAACAATATAGATTATTTAAATTAAGTTAAAGTTTAATCTGTATAATATAATAAACATATTTTGCTGCATTTCATCTTAAAAATGATATCTCATCATATATAAATACGCGCTTTATAAAGTGGCTCAAGTTGTGCAATATTATAACTTTATCACAAGTTTACAGTGAGGTGATTGTGCTAATAAGTAAAAACAGTTCTACAAGGAGCACTTGATGGACTGATTGAGTGCGTTTAGAGTTCTTGGGATGAAACTGTTTCTGAACCGCGAGGTCCGTACAGGAAAGGCTCTGAAACGTTTGCCATTTGAGAGCAGTTCAATAGACAGCATGGCTGAGGCAGCATGTGCTTGATGCTGTATACCGATAATTCTCTTTCCGATTACCTGCTGTACTCCTGTGATTCCCCACTCAGATACTGTGATATTAATACTCTGAGTGGTGCAGTGAGAGTAATATGGAAAAAGATGATCCGCTGTGGCAACCCTTAACGGGAGCAGCTGAAAGAAGAAAAAGAAAAAGGTGCAGTGAGAGTAACAACACTAAAGCAGTTATTGTATTTAGAATAGTTTGGCCATTCTGTGGGCCAAATATATTGTTACTGGTTAATTACAATCAGATGCATTAAACTAATAAAGAATATAAAGTTAGTTTCAGTGTATATGATAAAGCCACGTCAGGTAAGTGGATTTTAAAAAGAAAGGGAAACCACACTGGAACAGTAGCACTGCTTTGACGCTGGGTGCTGCCAGTCTGCAAAACCGAGTGCACAACTTGCATACACCAGGGTATGAGCTACCGTGGAAACGTGCGTGGCTTTACGCCAAGTTTAGGTTTTATACATAGCAATTTGAATGTGGAAACATTCCTACGCAACATTTTTGTGCCTACGAACCGTTTATACATGAGGCCCCAGGAGTGTGACAGCATCTTTAATGCTTTGTCACAAGAATGAAGTGTTTGGTTCATTTGCTGTCTTTGCGACACTTACAGACGAGTCACAGACATTGAAATGGAGCTTTCCGTCTGCTTACCTGCTGGACATTTTCCATGGAGCTCTGTTTCCGGCAGGAAATCTTTTAGTTTTCACTTTTCAATTTTTGATTCTAAACTGAAATTAAGGAACTGGACCATCTGGGACTTCATGAACCCACCCAGGATATATAATTATTCTTATGATTTATTTCTACCACTATTGGTTATTACACAAATAAATATATTTATTAAATAGAATCTTAAACTCAAGGTCTCTGACTGATTATTGATTACTAGTGTTGCACAGTGCTGGATTGATCATTCCTTGTCTAGCTGTGGTCCCTTAAGACTATGAAAGACGATTTGTGTGATCTTCAATTGATGGTAAACCTTTGAAGTAAAGGAGTCAAAATAAAAGACAATCCCAGTCAGTGAGCAGCCTGCCATTAAAGACCCTAGTGTTGAATACAACAAGGACAGTGAGACAGATAAGAGGCTACAGATAACAACTGCATAGCTGATTTTGACATTTCTTTCCCATTAAGAAAAAAACCTAAGAGATCAATTGGTACCGTTCATGCAATGCATTTCACATGTTGTATTGGGCTGCCGTCCTGGCTGAGATGGTTCAAGATTCGTTACCTTGATGGAAGGCCAGCACACCATTTAGGCCAGATGGTCCCTGCCATAGCCAGGAAAGGAACAGAAATGGATATGCTGGCATCCCGGAAGGATTTCATAAAGGATTCTTAATGGCTGGGACACCGGTGGAATAGAAAGACAGGGGGAGGCAACTTACTCGGGTTATTTAGTCCCCCAAAACACTAGGTGGCAGCAGCCCTGGGTTACAGTACTTCTACGGATACCCATGGAGCATATTTGCAAGTATAGTCCCATGAAGCCACCCTGTTGGGTTCCGTGGGTGCTGAAGGGTTTAATGGTCCCTAGTTCATGGGACTTCCACCCAACTCAGAAGTGCTTATGAAGGACAGTGCCATGGTACCAGATATACTCCTTGGCTCTGGATAAAGAAAGCAGCTCTGCTTCAGTACAGGGAGTCAGAGTCACAAGAGGATCTGGATAACACTTGCCTGGAGGAAGGAAGAGAGAAAGAAAGAATTGTGTCTGTGCTTGTGCTTATGAATGACCTGTGAAGGTATCTGCGCAATAAATCATTTGTTTGAATCCAGGACTTGTGTTTGTCAGACTGTGTTTGCTGCAATGCCCCTACTGGTCACAATATGAATTAGTAACACAATAAAACAGCCACGTTACCTATTTGGTCTGATGAAGGACTGATGGATTTTTGTAATAATTTGGACAAAAGAAGATGCATAGTCAAAAATATAGGCTTGGGTTGTCACCGAAAAGTCAAAAAAGCAGTTATCAAAACCAGAATGCGAGAAAAGAAATTGTTGTCAAAAATTCATGGCTTAAAGGAATATTCAACCCAAAAGTAATATAAACTGCTCAAAAAAATTAAAGGAACACTTTGGAAACACATTAGATCTCAACGGGAAAAAAAATCCTGCTGGCTATCTCTACTGATACGGACTGGGCAATGTGTTAGGATGAAAGGATGCCACATCGTTTAATGGAAATGAAAATGATCAACCTACATAGGGCTGAATTCAAAGACATCTCGAAAATCAAAGTGAAAAAATGGCTTGTCCATTTTGCTGAAATTTCATTGCAGCAGCTCCAAATCA
The DNA here is from genome assembly GCF_016835505.1 of Polypterus senegalus. NCBI lineage: Eukaryota > Metazoa > Chordata > Cladistia > Polypteriformes > Polypteridae > Polypterus > Polypterus senegalus. Next base: position 27,913,413 of record NC_053162.1, on the reverse strand, counting down.
TACTCAGTAGTTTGAATGGCTCCCATGTGCTTGTATGCTTGCCTGACAACATCGGGTTGTGGTTTGCTCCTAATGAGATGACGGATGGTGTCCTGGGGGATCTCCTCCCATATCTGAACCAGGGCATCACTGAGCTCCTGGACAGTCTGAGGTGCAACCTGGTGTGTTCTATTGGATTGTGGTCAGGTAAGTGAGCATGGGGGCCAGTGGCATCAATTCCTTCATCCTCCAGGAACTGCCTGCATACTCTCGCCACATGAGGTCGGGCATTGTCGTGCACCAGGGGGAACCCAGGACCCACTGCTCCAGCATAGGGTCTGACACTGGGTCCAAGGATTTCATCCCAATACCTAATGGCAGTCAAGGTGCCGTTGTCTAGCCTGTAGAGGTCTATGTGTCCCTCTGTGGATATGCCTCCCCAGACACTCAGTGACCCACCACCAAACCAGTCATGCTGAACAATGTTACAGGCAGCATAACATTCTCCATGGCTTCTCCAGACCCTTTCACGTCTGCCACATGTGCTCAGGGTGAACCTGCTCTCATCTGTGAAAAGCACTGGGCACCAGTGGTGGACCTGCCAATTCTGGTATTCTATGGCAAATGCCAATAGAGCTCCACGGTGCCGGGCAGTGAGCACAGGGCCCACTAGAGAATGTTGGGGCCTCAGGCCACCCTCATGAAGTTTGTTTCTGGTTGTTTGGTCAGAGACATTCACACCAGTGGCCTGCTGGAGGTCATTTTGTAGGACTTTGGCCGTGCTCACCCTGTTCCTCCTTGCCCAAAGGAGCAGATACCTGTTCTGCTGATGGGTTAAGGACCTTCTATGGCCCTGTCCAGCTCTTCTAGAGTAACAGCCTGTCTCCTGGAATCTCCTCCATGCCATTGAGACTGTGCTGGGAGACACAGCAAACCTTCTGGCAATGGCACGTATTGATGTGCCATCCTGGAAAAATCGGACTACCTGTGCCACCTCTGTAGGGTCTAGGTATTGCTTCGTACTACCAGTAGTGACACTGACCATAGCCAAATGCAAAACTAGTGAAAAAACAGATAAGGAGGGAAAAATGTCAGTGGCCTCCACCTGTTAAACCATTCCTGTTTTGGGGGTCATCTCATTGTTGCCCCTCTAGTGCACCAAAGCAGCTGAAACTGATTAACAAGCCCCTCTGCTACTTAACTGACCAGATCAATAGCCCAGAAGCTTCATTGACTTGATGCTATACTCTCATTAAAAAGTGTCCCTTTAATTTTTTTGCCGTATATATTTATATGTTAGTTAACCCATGGTGTTTGTAGTGATGGCTGAGAAAAATCTCTAATCTCAAGTTTTCATGCAGAACGAGAGAAAAACAGTTTATGATAAAACAGAAGCCAATGATGACCATCATCAATGATGATGTGAAAACGTCCATTGGATACGTCCTTTCATATAAAAGGATCCACTTTGCCTCACCCTGCTCTCCTGGGAGGAGTGGAGGAAGAGAAAGAAGAAACGATTGTGTCGTGAAGGTTACAAGAAATCTTGCTGTAATAAATCGTTTATTTACGTGTCTGTGTGGTTGAGTCAGGGGTCTAGGGGTTTACAGATTTACACATACAGTAGGACCCAGAAATGCAACTCTTCCATTAATGGAGGAATCACAATCTATTAAGGACCAGACAAAGTCAAGGCAATCCTGTGCCACTTATAAGGAAAGAAGGAAGCGCAGCACTTGGCAGGTGTAAAGCTTACGATTGTGCCAACAACCAGTTACGAAAACCTGTAATGAGAGATCTGATCAAAGGCGGGATATTAAACAACAGACAGCATGGCTTCAGAGTAAAGTGTTAAAATGAGTCTAAAATGAGCTCACACACATAAAACAAAAAGCAACGGTGCACTAGTCCTTCAACATGAAGTAAAACGCAGAGTCCCATAGGGACCTGTGCTGCAGTCACTGCTGTTTTCCTGTATATAAATAATTTACACAAATGCATAATAAGCAAGTTTGTTATGTATGGCAGATAGCCGTTGCTGAAGTGAATTACCACGTGCCTTTGTTGAAGAGATACGTGTAGAAACATGGAAACAGTTACCTGGCAATGGGCTTTACATTAGCACCTTAGTGATCATGAAGTCTTGATTTGGTGTTGTTATCATTCTAAAATTAGAAGAATAACACTTGACAGCCAATTGTAAGAAGAAGGCTGGCTGGTAAGAAGCTGCAGGAGCAGAGATTGTGTCTGGGTGGCAGCCGATAGAGGAGTGACCACCAGTGGCCATTAGGGCACCATGGAGTCGACACAGCTGAGCAGCACAGTCAGGTGAACAAAAGGAAAGTAACAGTTTACTGAACTTCATGTGATTTTTAAGAAATGACAAAACAACTCACAGAATGACAGAAAGAGTCACTTAAAGGTGACAAATCAAGGTATTTAAAAAGGCAGGTTCAGTTGTGGGATGCACTCTGGACCCCCTGGAGGTAGAAATAAAAAACAAAACTGAGTGCCATTGTGAACAATTCTGCACATCCTCTCTCTGACAAACTAACAGGGAGGCGTTTCAGCCAAAGAGTTATTCAGCAGAAGTGAGTCAAGAAACACTGTGGGGACTTTATACCAACAGCAACACGCCTGCAGAATGCTACACTGGGACTGGGACTGAGACTGGGACTAAGACTGGGACTGCCAAGTCAGAAGTCTACTTTCTTTTTAATTTTCTTACGTTTTAGTCATTCTGGTGTGTGTTCAGACCAAACTGCACATATACTTATCTATCTATCTATCTATCTATCTATCTATCTATCTATCTATCTATCTATCTATCTATCTATCTATCTATCTATCTATCTATCTATCTATCTATCTATCTATCTATCATCTATCTATCTATCTATCTATCTATCTTTATCTATCTATCTATCTATCTATCTATCTATCTATCTATCTATCTATCTATCTATCTATCTCTTATAAGGGCCCCAGCCGGGATGCTTGCACTTTGGGATGCTAGATGGCAACCCCCCTGGGTTGCAGTGGTGCCTTGGACTCCGGCAGGGCTTCATGGGAGTTGGAGTTTGGTGTAGCCCTGTTGGGATCCGGGAATGTGGCCAGAGGATGCTGCTGCAGGAGCTGCTGAGCTCTTATGGGAAGTTCTTCCGCCTCACCCAGAGGGGCTGCTGGAAATTAGTCATCAAACACATGGAGCACTTATGGGTGCCTTATAAAAGGAGCCAGCAGCCACTACTCGGGGAGCCAGTTGGGAGGAGGAAGACGAAGCTTGACTGGAGGAGTAGAAAGAGAAAGAAAAGAGGACGTATTGTGTTTGTGCTTTGCTTTGGACTGTGTTGTGCCTGTGCAAAAACGAGGAAAAATAAAAAATAAAATGTGTGCATCTTGAACTTGTGTCCCACGCTTGTCTGTGTCGGGTTTAGGTGGCAGTGACAGCCTGGGTGGTCCACATCTATCTATCTATCTATCTATCTATCTATCTATCTATCTATCTATCTATCTATCTATCTATCTATCTATCTATCTATCTATCTATCTATCAGATGTCCCCCTGTGGGCAGATAAACGTCTGTCTAACAGGGCAGTCAGAAGTCCACAGAATGAGCTGCCATTTTTGTCTTGCCCCATGTCTGGAGGGCAGGAATCCTTCAGCAGGCTCAATAATGAATTGAGCTTAAAAAAATCAGTTAGGGCTTAATAACTGAACTTTAACTAAATTTAGCAATACATGTTTTCATGTCCACTTTAGCTTACTAATCCATTTATTGTAATTCAAATTATAAACTTAGCATTACAGGGCATCCCTTTCAAACAAAAAATGTTGAGTGCGGACCACCCTGCCCTATGTGTTGATAACTGTATTAATGGAAATGGGCGAAGACAGGATGATTTACTCCAGCTATACTGAGCTGCACTCTTTCATGCTATTATATGTGACATTTTACAGACTTTGTGTTATGTAGCAGTTCCATAAATGTGATAACCTTGCGTCAGTGGCTGAAGTGATAAAAAAGAAATGGTGGACCTCCCTGTTGCCTTAGCTCCTTTATTCTCCACATAGGTTTCTAATGTTCTAGATGCAATGCCCGTATTGCAGTTTCTTCTTCAGATACCAGGGCTGCTCCCTCTGCAGTGATATGCAGAAACTGTTATGGAGAGAGTGGGGATGGGGAAATGGAATCGGATGTCCACCGTGGAGGTCTGAAAACACGCCATTCTATAGCACCTAATTCAGAATGGTGTCCCTTGGAAGTGCAAAAGTTTGTTGAAAGGACCAATGTTTTTTCTTAAATTTGGGTGGGTAGTGGGCCATGCGTTGTGAGAAGTGCTGGTATTCACCGTCATGCACACATAACTGCTGTGATGTACCTGTGACTGCCGTCCCAATGCCTCAGTGCCAGGTGGAAGGGGTCAGAAGATGAGATGTAATCTTTAACCCACCCATAGTTTGTGACTTGAATATCAGATGTGTCTTCCATCTTAACCAAAACAGTAAGCAGAAATTGTAGTCACAAAGTCGTTGCTAACGGTCAGTACACCAGGGTCAAACTAAAGACCCCCACTTTCTAACTGTCTGTCACAGACCACCTATGATGCCCTGCTGGTGGTTTGAGACCTGACTGGGCCCAGGGTTGTATAAGAGAGGCAGATGTGCAAAAGCAATGGTTGATTTGTATTTCACAATAAATTACTTAAAAAGAACTCACAGATCTGGGTGCAAATATTTACAGTGAAAGGTTTATGGTTTCAAAAAAAAAAAAAACAGTCTGGAATTAAAAAAAGAAAAGTAAAAACAAAATGTAAAAACACAAAGGCTTTTAAACCAATATTGTCTAAAAAGGCTTATTAGCAGCCTTGAAAAATAAAACAAATAACCAAAACCAGCCCACTCAAACTGCTGAGTACAGCGCCTCCTAATTACAAAACTCAGGGGTCTACGCCAGCTGACAGGAGCCTCAGTCAGCTCAATCAGCTCTCTCTGTCTACGCATTCCACTACTGATCGATGGAGACCCTTCTTATGAAGAAGATTCAGTTCCCTGAGACCGCCAGCCCTCACAGAGTAAGACGCCACTTTGGTCGTGCAGGGGGAACTGAGAACCTTAAATGAAACTTGAAATATAAACAGACACAAAATCAAACACAAATGAACACAACAAACTCACATATGTGGTAGAAACCCCCCGAGGAAGACAGGAATAGTTTAATCAATTAGATTTTTATTCAGTCACAGATGAGTACATGGATTCTACATTGCAAGGCAGAAGAGCAAAGTTCCATTTTTCAATTTGATTTTTATAATTTCTCCTTCCTCTCCCTTCCCCTTACTTAATCAAACAGCATAATATCGTTTACTTAAGCATTTGATTTTGTTATGCTAATGGGCCATCTGTTCTTATTTTTTTTTGACTTCTCAGATAGACCCTAAAGTAGGAGAGGTCATCTTTCCTGTGTCTAACAGACGCGTTCCTAAAGAAACTGGAAGTTGTCCTTCATCAGCTTACTGCACCCTGTCTTATGACAGACACCTGTATGAATAACCTGCCATTACAGCACAACGGCTTTGTCAGTTATTAACCCTTAGTAGCTTGCAGGCAGTTTATTTTTCTTCCACACATAATACAATGTAACCTCAAGATTACTAATGCAAAAAAAAAACCCAAAAACACGCCATATAAATCCACTCACTAAACAAACCGGACTCCTCTGTGGCTGCCTTTCTGAATTCCCAGCCATCTGCGAATGCCCTGCCTTTAAATCTCCAACTGGTACTTATGGAATAACATCCAGAGCTAACGGTGGCGAGATGGAAAGTTCAGAAAGAAGCTGACGGCCAGTCCGAGGCCTTTTCAGTGTAACCTGTTTAACAGGAACTCTCTGTTACTCGCACTGGCGCTCATGCAGTATCCTGCTTTTCTCTCCCGTGTTGTACTGTGTTACGTTGGTGTGCTGGTGAGGCTGTGGTGTCACACTGTCGAGGACCACCAGGAAGAGCAGCGTGCTGACCTTTAAACTATCATGTGACATGCTCTACCACTGATTCATGGGGATCAAAACAGTTGCGACAGTGTACTAAATGGTCCACAAAATGACGGCCCTCATAAGAAAATAATAAATCATAGCATGTTAAATATTTTACATTTTATAAAATACTCTTTGGAGTGATGGCTCTGAGGCTAGGGGTCTGCTGTAAATGCTAGAAGTGACTCTACTCCATTGGGCCCTTGGGCGAAGCCCTTAACCTGTAATTGCTTCGTCCTGGGGATGACGTTATTGTGCATTCAGCCATTGCAAGCAGAACCTCCAACTTATTGGGAAAACTTGAGGGTTGGTGGCAGGATTGGCACTCCAGCCACCTTAAAAAACCTCACACTGTTCAGTGTGGTGCTGAGGTGTCACCAGCTGCTCTCGGGTCCCATTCCAGGTGGTTTATCGTGTGGTGGGTATGGCAACTGGCTACCAGAGCATGCTGCCAACCTCTCTCTTTCAAATGCTTTTTAAATAATGTCAGACATGTGAGCTTTGCAAGTGTCTAATGGGTTCTTGCAACTGGAAAACAGGAGGAAGATTAAGGATGTGACACGAGATCCAATCATTCCTCTGTTTCCGTCTTTAGAATAGACGAACACTCACAGGAAGACCACTGACGTCACTGACTCTGCCTCTTCGACCCCCTCGAACCATTTAAATCCCAGCATGACCAGAAGATGGCGCTCATTTGGAATCCAAGAGGTTAAATCTCTGGGCAGTTTAAATTCAACCTGAAATGCTTATTTGAGGCGATGTCCTTGTTTTTGTGGCTTCCATTGGAAATTCAACTCTTCATCATCTCTCTTTTGTTTTGTTCACAGTAAGAAAATGGGATTCTACGTGGATCCAGACCCCCCAAAAGGAAGAACATAGACTATAAAACATGCTGAAGAATATCAGAAAAAATATAAATTCAGATTATAATGCCTTGTGCATGTTAGAACATTATTTTACTTGAAAGATCAAACTTCGCCTAGAGCACCTTGTTATCCTGTCTGTGTGGATCCTCATAACGTGAAGCGACCCAGTTTGGGTTTACAATTGATAGAACAGTGCAAAGCGGCTAAAATTCACGTGGGACGTAAGTGAGATGCCCATTTGTTGCAAGTTCTGCCGTTTTCTGAGCTTCTGGCTTCTTGGAGTCATTAAGTTTGAAGGGCCAGCGCACAAAACCACAGGCTCACTGCTTCGTAAGGCCAGAGAGATGAATCGTTTTGACAAATGCATGACAGAAAAAAAGAAAAAAAAAAACATGAAATGGCCTCAGAGCTCAGGGGTTCTTTGTTCCAAACTCTGAACACTTGTGGCGTTTCGGTGTTTTAGATTCGGCACAAAAGCACACTTGGAGATCATGAAAACGTGTTTATGTCAAATGCAGCCCTTTAAGAATCCTGTAATGGCTGACTTCTTTCTATAGAGTGATTTATTTTTCTTTATGTTCGTTTTTTGGAGTTTGACTGGACTTGCATTGAATCACAGAAGGAATTGCTAAAGTAATTGAAATTTACATAATGGCTTCCCTGTTGTGCAGTAGGAATGACCACATTATGTCTTGTTCACTATTGGTCGTCTGTGACGTCCATAGCCATCCATGTAAACTTTGATTATTCTTAATCCTTTTTATGTTATAATTCTTTTCCAAATGAATTAAAAATGAATATTTTCTGGAGCACTTGTATGGAGGAAACCCCGAGGAAGTTGGATTTATTACATTTTCAAAGTCCTAATTGAATGCCATGTTTGGTCCCAAATTACTCTTGAATTGAAGTATTTTTATCTTTGCTTTATGAATCTTTTTGTCTGTTTTTCTACGTCAAGCAAAGCACCGGCTGACTTACTGACTGTGCAGTGCACCACTATGATGATTTTGGTCAAAGAAAGGCTCTTGTACAGAAACTTGATCTTATTCACTAGACTTGGTCCTCTGTTTGGAGAATTAAGTGGATGTAAGTGGACTTAAGTGGATTGGCGAGCATTTCGGGGCTGAATGGCCTCTTCTCGTCCAGACTGCTCTAAAAAAGGTTCCAAAAAAACGTTCAGAATCTGTGTGAAGAAGGAAGGAAGAGCCAAGGCAATGTGTTGCTCGAAAATGATCACTTTTTAAAAGTTACTAACCCCATGAACTTTTTACATGTTCAATCTCATCTTTTTGTCGAGAAATTACTTCAGAGAAATTCTCAAAAACAAGATCAATAGGTGATTGACGCTGGACAGTGGCAAATATTATGAAAAATGTCCATGAAAAATCTGATGTTATTCATCTTCTTATATAATACGCTACCGTGGCTGTCCGTTTGTCTGTCCAGGATTTTAAATCACCTGTAGCTCGCAAACCGTTTGAACTATTGACCTGAAATTTGGTACACATATGCTATGTGACGTCTGCTATCAGGGTGATGATTGACCTCCAAGGATATTCCTCTTTTTATGTTTATTTTATTTTATTGTAGAATCAAGTCTCGGCAGAGCGCAGCAGGGCAACCGTGCGACGCATGCATATGGGTGCCGTTCTCATTCCCTATTCCTTACCACCTTATCATTCTTGAAGCAGATTGAAGACATAAGTGTCAGCTTAAGTGAGAATTTAAGAAAACATACGAAGTAATTACAACACGAAAACTAACTTAATTAGTTTTAACCTGAAAAGATGCCAACAAAAGAAGAGAAGCAGCGGGCCGCTAGGGTGGAGAAAAGAAGAGCTGCTCAGGAAGCAGTAAGTGCATCAACCTCTGAGCAAATGAATGGTAAACAGAGACAGAGAAAGAGGATGAAATCTAGGAATGCTCGAGTCAAGTGTATTCACGGCACGTTATTGTGTAATGCGCTGTTACTGGTCTTCTTATATAATACGCTACCGTGGCTGTCTGTTTGTCTGTCCAGGATTTTAAATCACCTGTAGCTCACAATCCGTTTGACCCACTGACCTGAAATTTGGTACACATATACTATGTGACGTCTGCCATCCGCTTTTGAGGTGATGATTTTTATTCCTATTTTATTTTATTGTAGAATCAACTCTCAGCAGTGGCCAGCAGGGTGGCCATGCAGTGCATGTTTTTGGGTGTTGTTCTCATTCCCTACCACCTTCGCCGTCACTTCCCCTACCTCTTCATATCTTAAATCATTCTTGAGTCAGATTGAAAACTTAAGTGCCAGCTTAAGTGAAAAATTAAAGAAAACGTACTAAATATTTACAACACAAAAACTAACTTAGTCAGTTTTAACCCTAACCCTAATGGAAGAAGAGAAGAATCAGGCTGCTATGGTGGAGTAAAGAAGAGCTGCTCATGAAGCAGCAAGCGCCTCAACCTCTGAGCAAACGAATGTTAAATGTACAGAGAAAGAGGATGAAAACTAGGAATACTCAAGTCAAGGGTATTCACTGCACGTTATCGTGCAGTGCATCGTTACTGGTATCACATAATCAACATGTGTTTTATTACGGTCGAGCCCTCAAAACATGCAAAACCATTTTTGTTTTTGTTAAAATTGACTTGTTAAATAGTTACTATCAGCGGGTATGTAACAGTAAACCCAAGGACTCATGGTAGGGACTTTTTGAATTGAAGACAGCACTCTTGACCAATGAATTACAAGGAGGGGCGTCAGAGATAAAATCAAAGAAAATGTGTGAACACTGGGAGTTATCAAAACATTAAACATTAAGGCCTCATGGTGTCGCTCACAGGGGTTCATGGCGCTACTCTGTAAGTAAGCTTCTTCAGCTCAAAAACCATTCTTTGTAGCTTATATCAGCAAAAGCAGTCCGCTGTGCCCTTCCAAGGAAAATGTTAATTTTGATCTCCTTGACAAAGGGCAATACTTTAGAGCAGTGTTTCCTAACCTTTTTGTTGTGGTGCCACGCTCTTTGTAACCAAAAACATTTGAAGGCACACCTCTGTTCTACCAACCACAAACATATCCTATCTCACACACGTGCTCAACTATCCGAAGAGGCAGAGAAACCCATCTTAGATGGGCAGCACAGCTAGTCGAGTCATAAAGCACAAGGATATTAAAGTCACAAAAAAACAAGCTGACATTAACAAGCAGCAAGAGCTAAATCTCAGCTTGAAATGAAGCCAAGGTAACTAAGCACCATCTGCCCAATGACTAAAGGTAATGTCACTAGTGTCACTGAGCACCAAAAGGAGAATGGCAGGGGGTGACATCAACAAGGTCAATGATCTGTCCGGCTGATGGCAATGATTTCTTTAATCAAGAAGAATCTTAGAGGGTGATCATACCAAGGAGACAAGCCTGAAGAGACCAATCAGAGACAGTGAGGTGACCTGGGACATATTGACTACACGCTTAGCGTGGCCAGTGGACTCCTCTTTCCATAAAAAGGTTTGAAGTTGCTATTTAGAGAATCACGTGGCAGATATTTACACTCACAAAAGGAGGAATGGGAAACGTGAAACAGGCAGTGGGCAAACGATTATGTGACGCTGAAACTTGAATTAGAGAACACATGGGAGTCGGAAGCTTGATGTTTTAGTTATTCATTGTTCATTAAGGGAAGTTTTTCCTTTTCTTGTCTTTGTGACTTCAGACTTCAGGTGGCTACAGAATGCCCTCACCCTTCAATAACACGGTGCCATGACGTCACCAACTGATACATTGTCACAGTGACTAAAAATGGAAAAGCAGACAGGACACTCAAAGTGAATGATGTCAGAAAAATGTGACTTAAAGAACAAAACAATAAATTGGGTAATAATAAAACAAAATGAATGTGAAATGAAGCTAAGGAGAGTAGTAAAATAATACACTCAAATTACAGAATCTCATAATCGGGACAGTACTGCAGAGGTAACATCACACAGGTCACAAAGCAAAATGACAATGGGTGACATTGTGGAGCAGAATCACAGACCGTAATGCTGCTGGAATCATCCAGCGCCAAAGACCAACTTGAAGAACATAGCATGACAGTCGATCAGATCACCTCGGTCAACAAAAGCAGGTGACATTACTGAGCACTTGGAGACAAATCACAGAGGGATACCAGGACTGAAGGTAAAGCCAAGAAGAGCATTGTGGCACAAGCTGGTGACATGGGGATGGACTGTGATTGATTATGAATAATTATGTGCTCTGTGTTATGAATGTATCAGTTTGATAGTGTAACCAGTAGGGGGCCCCAGACACAATCACACTCAAATTAGTCATGGGTTCAAATATTGTCCCTTTTTATCAATTAAATGCTATCAAAATAAGAACATACAAAGTGAACTGCCCAGAGAACAATCCTCCACACTCGTCCCGTCAAACCTCCTCCTGGCTCTCTGCTGGTTTGGATGAGGTGGTTCCTTTTTATCTTTGACCCAGCAGTACTTCTGGGGCCAGGATGTGCTCAGTAGGAAGCACTTCCGGATCAGACAGGAGTCCCCCAAAGTAGGTACCATATCACCTGGCAGTGCCTCCTGGTGGCACCCACAGAACCCAACAGGGCTGTCTTCTGGACCTGCAATTCCCATGTTGCCCTTTAGTGTATCGGGGGACATAATATCCAGATGCTGGTGTCTCTCCTGGTCCTCACGTCATGGTGGCCTCCATACCACATAGAAATAATTGTACCCATCCAGTTAGTGAGCCTGTCCTTCCTTTTTCTTTTCCAATGGTGTCCCGTCTGGGTAAAGACTCATCCTCTAGAATGTCTGTCCATGTCCTGCACTGCTCACAATACGTAATACAGCAGTGATCAAGGCATGCGCTAGAAAAACATAGGAAGCTTTAAAGGTTTAAGCATACTTCATCTGGCAATTACTTTATTTTAACATCTGCGGTGCTACTTGGCTTGCTAAAAAACCATCTAGAAGCAGTAAAGAAGGGGTTTGAGGTTATCTTGGGCCGAAGGTACATCCGTCCAGTGTGACTGTGTCACTAATTGAAGAATTGAAAGGAAAGGTTGGAGTTGGGTGGGATTGGCTGAGGAACCAGAAGCCACCTTGGGAAGGGTGTTGGCCCATACTCTTCAAAGTCCTTTTGTCTCAAAAATGTAATAGGAAAGTGGAAAAAGGTTATAAATGTATGAAATTTTCCCATGGGAATAATAAAGTTTATCTATTCTTACCTAATCTAATCTGATAAAAATACCAGGGCAAAACACCAGTCTTCTTTTTCTTGCATATTTGACTCTCTCTTCTCGGTTTGTGGGCACTGCGTTAATTGTACGTCTGGCTGAGTGCTCATTGGCTGTCTGCTTTGACACAAACAGGAGCCTACGACGTGAGTCAGTTTGATTTTCTCGTGGCAGGTCACAGAGCGCTATGACTGAGCTGCTGGGGTCTGACTGGACAATTGGCAGCCACTGGTGTACGCCATGACTCACTAAGGTTATATTCGCTAAAGCTGGAAGGATGGCAGGCACTGAGGAGGCAGCAAAAACAATTCAGGAAGACTGGGAAATTCAGGGTATCGTCGAACACGCGGGCAAAAGGAACGCCAATTATAAATAGAAGATGGGAGACACTGTCATAAAGGAAGTGACCTCTGAAAAGGATTTAGGGGTTTATGTTGACACAAAATTCTCCAAATCTAAGCAATGCGCAGACGTAATTAAAAAGGCAAATAAAATGCTAGGTTATATTATAAAAACTGTTGAATATAAACCAAGGGACATCATGCTTAGATGCACTAGTGAGACCACATCTGATGTGTTGTGTGCAGTTCTGGTCACCACAGCACATGGAAGACATAGCATCACTTGAAGCTGACAGATGCAGAGAATTAATCTTGTTTTATCCGAGCAGAGGACTCCTAATTCAGGTCTTCAAAACTCTCAAAGGCTTTGATGAAATAGATCCATCAGGATTCTTTCATCCTGACGATGAATCACGTACTTGGGGACATCAGTGGAAATTAAGAGGAAGTGCATTCAATACGGAAGCCAGGAGGCACTTCTTTACTCAAAGAAGGGGCAAACTTCTGAGCCATGTGGTGGAAGCAGAAGCCTTGACAACTGTAAGAGAAGGAGATGACAACAATAAAGAGTTGGAGTATCAGCCTGATAACCTTGTAAAATTGCTTTTTCAAAATCAGCCAAAAATATGCAATTATTGTAAAGTTTTCTTTTCTTTATTTTTGTCCCAAGATGGAGGAGCATCCAGTATTTGGACCCTTCTGACAGGAAGAGGCGGGTCCAGGTAGAAGTGACATCACAGGTGTTCTAGCTGTCAATCATCTAAGGGCCTCATGTATAAACGGTGCGTACGCACAGAAATGTTGCGTAAGAACTTTTCCACATTCAAATCGCGATGTATAAAACCTACACTTGGCGTAAAGCCACGCACTTTTCCACGGTACCTCATGGCTTGTCGTACGCAAGTTCTCCGCTCGGTTTTGCAGACTGGCGGCACCCAGCGTCAAAGCAGTGCTACTGTTCCTGTGTGGTTACACCTTATTTTCCTGACGCGGCTTTATAAATACACAGAAACTAACCGCATATTGTTTATTAGTGTAATGCATCTGATTGTAATTAACTTGTAACAATATAATGATAGAGGGAACAGCCATAGTATTCCAAATACCATAACTGCTTTAGCGTTGTTACTCTCACTTCTTCTTCTTCTTCTTCTTTCAGCTCCTCTTGTTAGGAGTTGCCACAGCGGATCATCTTTTTCAATATTTCTCTCACTGCACCACTCAGAGTATTTATATCACTGTATCTGAGTGTGAATCACAGCAGCAGCTGATCGGAAAGAGAATTATCGGTATACAGTTTCATGGACACGCTGTCTCAGCCACGGCAAAATGTTTTAAAGCCTTTCCTGTACGGACCTCGCGGTTCAGAAACAGAAACGGTATCATTTATAAGGTGAAATTCAGCAAAATATGTTTATTAAATTATACAGATAAAACTTTAACTTCATTTAAATAATCTATATTCTTCACTGGGAGTGTCGTTAAGGATAGAATAATTAAACATGTACTACGAAGATATTTCAATGTTCTTTAAACGTTTTGAAGAATCGCCGCTAAGCTTACAGATGGCTTAACGTCTATTACAGAGCTGATTGTATGGCGATTGGTTACTTGGGGAAAGAAAAGCAAGGACTGCAGTGGCGGCTACGCCAATATATATTGAATATAAAACAGAAAGAGAAAATAACAACACAGCTAAAAACGCAGCGACAAATTTCGGCAAAAGTTAAATGCTTGTGTCATGATTACGAGGCGGCTATGCAGTGTCCGCAACATACGTGGCCATCCACCGTGCATAAGATACCATACTGACGGGCGGGCGAAGGAGCCACCGATTCTTCCTCTGCCCAGTGCCACCACAAGCCTAGAGCCGCCCCTGAGTACTGCTGCAATAAATTATTTCATCGAAGTGAAACACATGTTTAATAACGTGCTTTAACTCCTATCATCATGAAAATGATATCACGTATACATCTCAGTATTTTAGTTATTCAGAGAGCTGTAATATCACGAATGTAATGGATTCTGTGTCCAGTTGGAAGAAGAGAGCCGGTTTAAGAAGCAAGTAGTGATTCACACACACAGAGCACATAGAAGATCAAATACAAAACAAAGTATTTAACGAGCTACTTTAATTATGATGTGATTTGAGAAACTGGTTAATTAAATGATTTTAAGATGAAGTTTATAATGTTCTACTAAATGACAAAATAAACTACGTGGTTAAAGTGGAAATGTCGAGATTGAAGTTGACATTTCGTGTTTTTTCCCCACTGTGTGCCTTTTTTCTCTGTACCCTAAGAAGCTTTCATATGACACTCAGACAGTGGGCTTACAACTCGCCTTTTCATGGCGACTTTGATATGTGACTTCTTTTTTATTTCCGACACTGTGCGATTTGTGAATGTGAGCTTTCATGTTTCTCCAACACGCTATGCCACTCGATCAACTTCCTTTTGTTGATTATATCACAGTTTATTTGAACAAATAGTATGTTTTTCCTTTGCCTCCACTTGGTATTCGCTGAAATTCTTATATTTTCCCCCGTGCTTTTCCCATTGTCTTTTCACAGAAGGCTGCGCTTAAGGGCGATTTATATTCATTTGCATATTCAAAGAGGCGTAATTCTGGGAGGATTTGGGGCGTTACATAATGCGCGTGCACGAGCGTTAGTTTTCACGCTGATCGGGATTTATGTAGCGGAAGAACGTGGAAGTTGGAGTACGCACAGATTCCTGCATCTGGATTTTTCTGTGCGTAAACACATTTCGGCTTTTGTGCTTACGCCATGTTATAGTGCGAGTTCTACGCACGGCGTTATACATGAGGCCCCTGGTCTGCAGAGAGATGAAGAGATAGGGAGGCATTAGGACACAGTGCCAACCCCTGGTGTGGTCACTTGAGCCCTTCGGCTGTCCCCTATGGGCACAACCTTTAAGGAGAATCTGGAGGAGCTATTGGGACAGTTTAGCTATTAGCTGAACAAACAAACCTGATCGACTGAATGGTCTCCTCTCGTTGGTCTTGTGTTCTTATGTATGTTCTGTTCTAAATGAAGGCTACAACTTACAATTTTGAAAAGTCGCATAGATGGTAGTTGGGACAAAGCTTTGCAGGTAAACCAGCTCAGCAGGATCAGAATGGTAACAAGCAGAAGGCCTAATTTTGTCATCTTCTGAGTCTCGGACTTTTACATTTTATACTGTAAGTGGGAATGTTGCTTGTGTAACAGCTTAACATTTTTAATTCAGTTGAACTTTAAAAGTCTCCCGTTAATGTGTTTCGTGATGTAAAAAGGCTTTTTCTTTTATCTAGGAAGTACAGTAACTGCTCAAAGAATGCAATTCCAAAGTTGAAAACAACAAAAGATCTCAGCACGGCGACAGAGGATAAAGAAATTGGCAGCTTTATACGTTACAGATGGCCAGTGCCGCCCAGATGTAAAGAGTGACATCTGATCTCGCTCAACAGATCAGTTTGTCGGCTTTACAAGAATGTTGGGGCACACCAGCGTGACCAGGAGAGGTGCAGGTGAGCGGGTCTGCCAGGGGGCTAAAGTGTGGGCACATTCAGACCTTGTCAATACTGCTATAGCTTGGATGCCCCCCATCATGCCCATCAGGCACGGCTCTCTTTATTCAAAGCCAGGAGAGGCAGAGTTAAGATCTCAGGGACAGGAGGCTCCTACTGTGCATTAATGAGACGTAGACAAGCCTGAAGCGCAGCACCCTCCCTGTTTAGAAGTGCCGTCTTTCATATTAAATGGCAATCTTAAGCCCCATCTGCTCTTTCATGTGCTTATAAAAAGGATCCAGAGACCTTTGTGATGGACAACGAGGGAGGAGGGCTCCTGTTTACTTCCTTAGTGTTGTACAGTAATTAAAGCCATGGAAGGATGGAAATGGAAACCTTGCTTGTATCGGAAACGTCTGAAGGGTCCGACTGTAGTGAAAAGACCAGAAGTGTTTGTTTTACAATCCATCTTTCACTAGAGTGGTGCACATGTACAAGTTTACGGAGACGCTTGTATCTCTCCAATTGGAGCCTTGGCAGGTATTCAGTTCAATTCAATTCAAAATCTTTATTCCAATGAGACATTGTGCAATGAAATTCAGGTGCAATTTTCCAATGCAAAAATAAAATAATAAACAAAACACAATTACTCAAGTTAAAACTAAAATTTTCCATTCATACATACGCCATATTGCACTTGTCCCATAACCAATGTTGACTAGAGGATAGAAACTGTTTCTCAGTCTATTTGTCTTAGTCTTTATGGATCTGAAACGTCTGTCCTGGGTGTGATGGGTCCTGAAGAACTTTCTTGATGTTCCTGAGACAACAGGAACAGTGAGGGGAGAGGACAGCCGACTATCTGCTGGGCGACCTTAATGACCCTGTGGAGCTCTTTCCTCTGTGCTACTGTGCAGCTGGAGAACCACACGCAGAGACATTAGACCAGGATACTCTCTACTGTGCAAAAGGACACCAGCAGTTTCTCAGGGATGTTGTTCTTTTTGACAATCCTCAGGAAAGAGAGTCTCTTTTGGGCCTTCTTCACTACCTCAGCAGCGTGTGTGTTCCCCAGGTCAAGTCCTCCCTAATGGTGACTCCCAAGAAGTGGAAGTCTGAGACCCTCTTCACACACTCCCCATTGATGATGAGTGGCTGGATGTTGTCTGCCTTCTTCCTTCTTGGCTATATTTAGGAGCAAGTTGTTATTCCTACATCACGTTGTCAGCTGCTCCACTTCATCCCTGTAGGCAGACTCATCCCCCCAGAGATGAGCCCTACTACCGTGGTATCATCAGCGAAACAACAATGGTGTCACTGTGGTGGGCAGAAATGCAATCGTGGGTGTAGAGGGTATAGAGCAGGGGGCTCAGCACACAGCCTGTGGGGAGCCAGTGCTGAGGCTGATGGGTGTAGAGAAGTAGGGCCCACTCTAACCCTCTGAGAGCTATCACTCAGGAAGTCCTTGATCCAAAGGCAGGTGGAGTGTGGAAGTTTGTGTCTGACAGATTGGTTACCGGTCTGTGGGGTAAGATGGTATTAAAGGCAGAGCCAAGTCTATGAAGAGCAGCCGTGCGTAGCTCCCCTGTGGCTCCAGATGGGACAGAACAGTGGCCATGGTGTCCTCCATAGACCTGTTTGTTCTGTAGGCAAACTGGTGCGAATCAAGCATGGGAGGCATGAATGACATGATGTGGTTCCTGATGAACTTCTTGAAGCACTTCATAACCACAGGGGTCAGTGCAACTGGCCTGTAGTCATTAAGACTGGTGATGGTCTGTTTCTTGGCCACAGGCACTCACTATGACAGAGGATTTCAGGCAGGATGGCACAATGGACTGAGACAGAGACTGGTTGAATATCCTGGTGAAGACCCCAGCCAGTTGGTCTGCACAGTCTTTTAGCACGTGTCCTGAGATGCTATCAGGTCAGGTTGACAGCCTGCAGCGTGCGTCTTACCTCGTGCTCCTCCACTGTGAAGATGGGGCTGTTGCGGGTATCTAGATGGGGTCTGGCTGTCTCTGGTGGATCCACTTCAAACCAGGCAAAGTAGTGGTTCAATTCCTCAGCCAGCGATAAATCACCTCCCACAGCTCCGGAACTGGTCCTGTAGTTGGTCATATGCTGGACACCCATCCACACTTGCCTGCTGTTGTTGCTATCCAGGTTTTCCTCCATCTTCCTTTTATAGTCTAACTTGACTTCTGCCCCTCTTTAGGATGTTCCTCTCTTTCAACAGCCTCTGGACTTCCCTGGTCATCCAGGGGTTCTGATTGGAGTAGACGCAGATGCTTTTATCCACTGTGACAATGTCTGTGTATTTCTTAATATAACACAGTACGCTGTCACCAAACACTTCAAGGTCTGGATGTTCAAAGATGTCCCAGTTGGTCCTACAGAAACAGTTCTGCAGCTGCTGAGAGGCTCCATCTGGTCAAGTTTTAACTGTCCTTGTGCTGATAGGAGCAGTTTTCCTGAGTGGGATGTGTGCTGGGATTAAAAACAGTGACGTGTGGTCAGATTGTCCCAGGTGAGGTAGCAGTGTAGCCCTATAGCCGTGTTTAATGTTTGTGTAGACTTTATCCAATGTGTTAGCTCCTCTGGTGGCACACTTGACGTGCTAATGGAATTTAGGGAGCACAGGTTTTAAATCCACATGGTTAAAGTTCCCAGCAACAATATGCACAGCATCAGGGTGCTTGGTCAGCTGACTGCTAATACAGTGGTGAAAAGTTCGATAGCCGAGTTTGTATTAGCATCTGGTGCTATGTAAACAGCAGTAATCATGACCACAGTAAACTCTCTAGGGAGATATATGGGTCTGCATCTAACAGTCACATACTCCAGGTTCGGGGAGAAGTGACGGTCTACAGTCACTGTATTTCTACACCACTTGTTATTTACGTACACACACAGCCCCCCTCCTCTGCTCTTACCGGAGTCACTGGTGCTGTCATGGCGTTGTGCAGTGTAAACTGTTAACTGGATGACAGAGTCCGGGATCAATGGCCAGGAAGCCAGGATTGCGTGATCAACAGAACACAACTGTTCTTTACGATGTTATTTTTTGCCACCCGTAGCCTCAGTTCATCGATTTTGTTGACGAGAGATCTGGCATTGGTGAGGAAAACACTGGGGAGCGGTGGTTTAACAGGCTGCCTATGTAATCTCATTAACGCGCCAGCTCTGCAGCCTCGCTTATGCTTTCTCTCTCTACGTGGGGATGATAATCCACAGAGAGCCGGGACTCCTCACCGTCGTGGGAGCGGAGAAACTCTGGTGAAACACTCCCCTCGCTGCACACTCCGATCTTGAGAAGTTCCTGTTGGCTGTAGATGTTGTTGGTTCAACAAGACGCAAGTAAAACAAGTAGTAATACTACACACACATAACGCTGAAATGAAGAGCACGAAGCTGCTGCATCCGTGCGTGCCGCCATAGGTAGGCTCCATGTTGAGCAGGTGGTCTTGTTCCTCTCATACTCAGTCCTCTGCTCACTCTGGGCACCATACAAGTGGTGATCCATTCACAGAAGCTCTTGAGTTGGTTTCACTTTCTACTAGTTTGGTTATAATAAGAACTGACCTGCCTGATTGTAGCCACTAGACATCAGATGAATGGATTTGAAAGTTACAGATAACCTGCAGTCAAAGCAAACCCAGGCGCCGACTCGTCTCGACTGCCTGTCGGAGAGGCTGTGAACTTGAGATGGGCTGCAAAGAGTAAACAAAGGTTACTATATGTCCACAGCACATGGAAATGTAAGAGACACTGAGATAATAAAAACTGAGTTCATTAAATACTCCTGTAATCAGCTACTTGCATTGCAATTGTGAGCACATAGGCAGCTCTGTTTCCCTCTTCCAGAAAAGTGCAAAACTGCAAAGAGCTGGTGAGAGAATAAAGGCAAAGGGAAAAGCATTGGGAACTGGTTTGCCGTCCATTGTAACAAATGGCAGAGCCGTCTGCTCTTATAGAGGGTCATATGCATACAAGTACAGTGGCATTTTGTGTTTAACCGAGAGCTGCTATAGAAACACAGCCTCTTTGTACTTCTTAGCCACCATAGTTAAGAGCACTAAAGGCAAAAGGCCATCATTTGGCAGGTAAAGCAGAATGACCCTGAAATATGAACATCATCAGCCTGGGTCGCTTTCTACACGCACAGTCCGGCTCACTGAGACCAAGGCTGTGGGGGGCTACATCTTGTGTTTCATCGAAAAGCCTCTGCCCACTTTCTTGAACCCTTCATAAGACTATCAAAGGGAAGGACTGCAACCCTTCCCCTCTCCTCCAGGCCTGATTGGGTAGTTTATAATGACATCTTTATTAAGAGCTTCTGTAAGTAGCCAATCTATCTATCTATCTATCTATCTATCTATCTATCTATCTATCTATCTATCTATCTATCTATCTATCTATCTATTGTCACAAAGTTGAGACATACTCAATAAAAGGTTTGGGACAGCCACCCGTATAATCTCGTATCCCGGCTGCAAAGTCGTTCGTTTTATAAAGATACAGCACTGAAGTGCATACAACGAGTCCAAGACAAGACTGAGGGAAAAGGGGAAAAAGGGCAGGCTTTTAAAGGGGAAGACAGGAAGTGAGGTCATAAGGATCAGGCACGTGTTCATCACTCATTGGATCAGGCCCGGACGTGACATCTGGGGGGCTGGAGCTGGTAAGGTCTGTTCCCATTGGTTCGGTCCCGGAAGTGATGTCAAGAGAGCCAGCTGGAGTCTCCTAGGAATGGTCTACAGGGAAGTGAGAAAAAGAGTCAGTGCACTTTGCCACATCCCGGCATGCCTCAGAACTGTCCTTACCCGAGTCCTTTAGCTGCCTCCCATGCGCACGTGTGTGACAAGGCCCCCCCTTAGCCCAGACCCGTCGGGTCGGGCGACCTAACCGAGAGGTCGTGAACCCGAGAAAGAGCATCAGCGTTGGCATGGAGAGCACCCCGACAATGAACGAGCGAAAACTTGTACGGCTGTAGGTCAAGAAACCACCGGGTGACCCGTGGATTCGACTCCTTGTGCAGAGCCATCCACTGTAGAGGTGCATGGTCCGTGACAAGGGTGAATTCCCGGCCCAACAGGTAGTACCTAAGCTGAGTAATCGGCCATTTAATCGCCAAAGCCTCCCTTTCCACCGCTGCATACCTGGTCTCCCGGTCCAACAGTTTCCAGCTCAGGAACATGATGGGGTGTCCCAGGCCTGTGTCCGAAGCATCCATCTGGAGGATGAAAGGCAAAGAAAAGTTAGGTGCCATCAAAACAGGTGCAGACGTAAGGGCCTGCTTTAAGTCACCAAATGCAGCGCCTGTCTTCTCAGTCCATACCACAATGTTCCCCTGTGGCCCTCTTCTTTGTTAAATCAGTCAAGGGCGCCGCTTTCTCTGAGAACCAGGGTACAAACCGGCGGTAGTACCCGGCTAACCCAAGGAAGGCTTGGACCTGCCGCTTGGTTCACGGACAGGGCCATTTCAAAATGGCATCAACTTTGGAGCACTGTGGCCTTATGATACCCTGACCCACCAGGTAGCCTAAATATTTGGCCTTGCTTAACCCAAAGAAGCATTTCTTGGGATAGTTTCGGAGCCCGGCCTTACCAAGTGTTCACAATACCGCTCGGACATGCTGTAGGTGTTCTCTCCATGTGCTGGAATAGATGACCATGTCATCCAGGTAGGCAGCACTGTATGAGTTATGAGGCCGGAGCACTTTGTCCACCAGATGCTGGAAAGTTGCTGGAGCCCTGTGTAACCCAAATGGAAGGACACGATACTGCCAGTGTCCGCTAGGGGTACTAAACGCATTTTCTTCCTTCGCGGAGTCCGTTAAAGGAACCTGCCAGTACCCTTTTGTCATGTCAAATGTGGTCAAGTACCAAGCCTGTCCAAGCCTCTCAAGGAGGTCGTCCACTCGTGGCATTGGATAAGCATCAAATTGGGAGACTTGATTAAGCCGATGGAAGTCATTGCAAAACCTCCAACTCCCGTCATGCTTACCGACGAGCACAATGGGGCTGGACCAGGGACTATAACTTTCCTCAATCACACCTAGCTCCAGCATGTGCTTGATCTCAAGCTCCACTTCAGCCCTTTTTGTCTCGGGAAGACGATACGGGCGTTCTCGGACAATATCCCCGGGCTCTGTCACAATGTTGTGCTCAACCAGAGAGGTCCTTCTGGGGTTTTCACTTACTACCTCCTGGACGGCCCGGATAACTGTTTCCAGCTCCTGCCGTTGTCTGGGACTTAAGTCCGTACCGAAGTTAAGGCGGTGTGTGTGAGCGGAGAGTGAGCGGGGCTGGCCGGAGGAGGGATCGGGGTCCCTGTCCTTCCACGGTTTTAGCAGGTTCACATGATAAACCTGCTCCCTCGGCCGACGATTGGGTTGACTCACCAAATAGTCGACCAGTCCCTTCCTCTCCTTAACTTCGTAGGGGCCTTGCCAATGGGCAAGCAACTTAGAGTGGGAGGTAGGCACTAGGACCATGACCCGATCTCCTGGGTGGAACTCCCGAAGAGACGTGCCACAGTTGTAGTAACTGGCCTGTGCTGCTTGAGCTTCTTCCATGTGATTTTTAAGGAGAGGCTGAATCTTTCCCAATCTATAGCGTAACTGCGCAATATACTCTAATATGTTTGTAGAGGGAAGAGCCTCTTCTTCCCATCCTTCTTTTTAGAATGTCTAATATGCCCCAAGGTTGTCGCCCATACAGTAATTCAAAAGGGGAGAACCCCGTGGAGGCTTGTGGGACTTCCCGATAGGCAAAAAGGACGAGGGGGAGGAGCTGGTCCCAGTTCCTTCCATCCTCGCTGACCACCTTACGCAGCATTTGTTTGAGAGTCTGATTAAACCTCTCCACTAATCCGTCGGTTTGAGAATGATACACCGCGGTCTTTAAATGCTTTATTTTCAGTAACTTGGCAGTTTCCTTGAATGTCTCTGAGGGGAAAGGGGTCCCCTGGTCTGTCAAGACTTCCTTGGGGATCCCCACGCATGCAAATACCCCTAGTAATTCCCGTGCGATGGCTTTAGAGGTAGCTGAGCGCAACGGAACAGCTTCGGGATATTTGGTAGCGTAAACTTATATACTTGTGTCCTCGGGCTGAGGGCTCCAGGGGTCCAACCAAGTCAACCCTGATTCTGTGGAAGGGAAAATCAATCAGGGGAATAGGAACGAGAGGAGCATGGTCCCTCCTGGGAATTTGTCGCAGTTGACACTCCGGGCAGGAAGCGCAAAAGCGACGAACCTCTTCATTGATTCCCGGCCAGTAGAAACGGAGCTTGATCCGCTCCAGAGTTTTCTCGGTGCCCAAGTGGCCACCTAGGAGGTGGGCGTGTGCTAGCTCGCAGACCTGCCGCCGGAAAGTACGTGGAATCAGCAGCAGCTTTCTCTCCTGCCCTTCATGCATTGCTACACGGTAAAGAAGGTCGTTGTCTAATACAAAGTGAGGGCCCTGTGGCATTGACTGATCAGTGCGCTGGCCATTGACAAGGACCACTGCATTTTTTGCAAATTTAAGGGAGTCGTCATATCATTGCTCCCTTTCTGAAAGAAGCCGGCGTCTCTTTAAATTGAAACCGCAACATGGAGAGAGGGTCAGCATCGACCTCAAGGGGCGTGGTTTCCTCCCGTTCCGTCCCGGCTTCGGTGGATGACGTACCAGCATTCGACGGCCCGGGGGTTGCCACGTCACTCACGGAAGCTGCTTCGTCTCTCTCTGCCGGCTGATTACACGGCGTGGAGGCAGCCTGAGACGGCTCATTCCCGTCTATAACGAGGCCCAAAGTAATCCCGGGAGTGGTATGTGTCTCACCGCTTTTAATTTCAGGCCAGTTCCGCCCCAGTATCACCGGGTGTGGAGGATCAGGGAGGATTGCCACGGTTAATTTCCGAACTGATCCCCCGTAGCTGATGACACAAGTGGCAGTCCTGTACCAGTGGGTTTCCCCGTGGACACAGGTTATACCGACCTTATATTTCAACCACTGTCGCGGTAGCACAAAATGGTGGGCAACAATGGAAGTGTTGCTGCCGGTGTCCAACAGAGCAGACGTTTTGAACCCGTTAACGACCACCGCGCCTGTGTGTGGGACCGCCAACGGGTTTATCAGAGCACACCAACCCCTCCTCTCTTTCCACCTGTATTCAACCTCATTCCCAAGTGGTTTCTGCGCCCGCGGCCCCGGGGCTCTGGGTTGTACAGGGGGCGGGGCTAGGTGTTGGGACATACCCCGGTTGAGTTCGGCTAAAGGACGGTTCAGCTCCCCCAGATTGTGAGGCCCTCCTTTGTTTCTCTATGAGCTCTGCCATGTTGTTAAAGATTCTACCCCAGACCAGCTGGGTGAAGCCCCGGGGTAGCGTGTCCAGAAGCAAGTAGCAAGCCACCTGCTCTATTATTTGATAGGGCTTCAGTTCTTGTGGCCGTAGCCACTGCCCTACCTTTGCCCATAGGGACCATGCTTGTTGAGGGGTCGGTCGTCAGTTTTTTAGGTTAGTCACCTGCCAGTCTGGGGCACCCCAAGGTGGAAATCGGGGCTCTGGCTTTACAGGGAGGCGGGCACTCTCCTCCGAGAGAGCACAAACAGCCCTCTTTGCCTCCTCTTTCCGAAGCAGCCCACATGTGTGAGCCCCTCCCGAACACTCCCTGGCCTGCCTAGTAGAGCTTGCCGGGAGCAGAACCTGTACTGGGCCACTCCGAAACACGGGGCACCCTCCCTGCCTGAAAACTCGGCCCCGGTACGCTCCCACCTGGTTGGGTTGCAGGTCCTGTCCCCTTCTCTTCCAGGACTTCTCGATCCTGCCGACTACGCCAATGTCACAACGTTGAGACATACTCAAGAAAAGGTTTGGGGCAGCCACCCGTATAATCTCGTATCCCGGCTGCAAAGTTGTTCTTTTTATAAAGATACAGCACTGAAGTGCATACAACGAGTCAAGACAAGACTGAGGGAAAAGGGAAAAAGGGCAGGCTTTTAAAGGGGAAGACGGGAAGTGAGGTCATAAGCATCAGGCATGTGTTCATCGCTCATTGGATCAGGCCCGGACGTAACATCAGGGGGGCCGGAGCTGGTAAGGTCTGTTTCCATTGGTTCGGTCCTGGAAGTGATGTCAAAAGAGCCAGGTGGAGTCTCCCAGGAATGGTCTACAGGGAAGTGAGAAAGAGAGTCAGTGCACTTTGCCACATCCCGGCATGCCTCAGAACTGCCTTCATTTAAGCCCTTTAGCTGCCTCCCATGCGCACGTGTGTGACAATATCTATCTACTATAAAGTGCCATTCATATCTATCTATCTATCTATCTATCTATCTATCTATCTATCTATCTATCTATCTATCTATCTATCTATCTATCTATCTATCTATCTATCTATCTATCTATCTATCTATCATATAGTGCCTTATCTATCTATCTATCTATCTATCTATCTATCTATCTATCTATCTATCTATCTATCTATCTATCTATCTATCTATCTATCTATCTATCTATCTATCTATCTATCTATCTATCTATCTATCTATCTATCTATCTATCTATCTGTTTGAGGCTATGGCATGAAAGGGCACACTGAATTGTTTTCCGCTTTCCGAGATTGCGGATATACCAAACCTCTTTGCAATTCTTAAAAGAACTTCCTTATTTTTGTTCTCACAATTTAAGATTTTTGCTTGTTTGCTTGGCTTTAATTTTTGGCTCTCATTTAAGTTCTGAAATTCTTATTTTTTCCCAGTTTTGATCTTTGCCTGCCTTTTCTTCTGATCCCTTATTTACTTGTTGCTAACATGACAGACTGCTGCCGCTGCTTGTCGAGACCATGAATCCCCCCTCGACAGCTGCCTTTCCACTGAAGAGCGATTTGCTGACTGCTATGATGTTTTCTAACAAACCCAGTAACTGATCATGAAGGATTTGTAATACCATATCATGTTTTAAAACTCATCATAATCACCCCCTACAATTTTGATTTTAGGCTTCCAGGATGTCTGAAACATCAATCAGGGGTCTCCAGACCCTAATTCCTGCCATGCCTATGATGAACTAGAGTCCTTCCTTACACCAGGATTACCCCTTTTGCTCTTGTAATGGCTCTGAAAACAGAGCTTCATTCTCCTGCTCTCTAGGCCAGCTTCTCTCCGAGTGTCTCTCTTTGATGCTCTTTAAACACAACTCACTCCATCATTTATGCAGCTCTGTTTAACAGTCTGAGGAAGAAGTGGGTCAGGATGTCACTCTTGAGCGGCCTTCACTCAAAGGCAAACTGCAGCCGCTAGCCTGGAGCCACTCAGTCCTCTCCGGTCTGTCTGAACAGGTGCGCTGATCGTAAAGAGCCGGAAGACGATGACAATAACGAGTTGGGGGAGCAGCCGAGGCCTTGTTAATGATGCACGTGAGATTTGCTGTAAGTGGGCCATCTCTACCATCTCTCAGAAGGATTCCTCATTAGGAAGTGTCTGTTCCTTTTCTTCCACCCAAGTTGGCAGATGAATTAGTAGAGGATGGGTAACATTTTACAGAACTGAGCTGACAGGCTAAGACAGTTTTTGAAATCAGCAGGATCTGAGGTAAGGAGAGACCTCACTGATTCATTACTGTTCTGGTTTTAGCCTCCTCCTCCTGCTCTTCAAATTCAGTCCCTTAAATGTTAGCCAGATGATCACTCCTGTGATGGGCTGTCACCAAAATAATAACACATAAGGAGCACGACTTGTGGGGTCTTACTTGATCAGCCACTAACACGTGAAGAAGTCCATCCTCTGGGGCATGCGAGCGAATCAGTACCTGAGTGTTAAGTGTTTTTGTGTCCTTTTTGTCATATTTGAATGATTATTTTTTCTATTTTAATGGATTTTCTGTTATGTTTTGTATTTATGTGCTGTGTTTAACATGGAAGGCCATTCCAAGTGCTTTGTGGGTGGAGCCCCAAGAGGCGGGGCTACCCAGACATCCCTGCTGCTGGCTCCTCCCTCTGCCTTAATCTGGAGGACAAACTGAGAGAAGCAGCCAGTGGTCAGTGGGAGTTGTCAGTTCGGAGAATTTGTAAGAGCTGCATTTTCCTTTGACGTTTTTCTGGTTCTTCATTTGGACCACACAACAATAATATATTACAAACAATATATAAGTGCACATGATGATCATATGACAAAGACGTTAAATGACTCAAAGGAGACTGCTGGTACTTTCTCTGGTCACCAGTCTATTCATTTCACACCATCCAGTTCCTAATTCTTGGCTCACTGAGAGCTGGAGTTTGGTTGGGGTGCCAACTAACCAGGGGGCACACAGATGCGCGCGCACACCTTCATCAGGTCATCTTAGAGTCATCGATCAACCTAACATGCACGCCTGTTCATTGCACAGAGAGAAGGTCTGCACAGACAGGCTTGGATTTGAACCCAGGCCTCTGAAGCCTGTGATGTAGCAATGCCATCCTCCATGCAGCTCTTTTTATAGTTAACTGTTGAAAAAAAAAATTAACGGAAGTGTATTTTTAGTTTCTCTGCCATCTGCTCTGTCTGGGGTCTGTGGCTGCTGAGATAGACCTGGGCCCGCTGTGATCCTGTGGAGGAAAATGTGAGTTCAGGAAATGAATGAACAAATTTTTTGTTATAGTACCTTTTTATATCGGAGCTGTCGGCACACACAGAGCCAAGCACATGCAGGTGTAACCGAACCAATAGGCAGCACAGTTAAAAATAGAGAGCAGATGACGCTCACAAGAGACAGCCAGCATGGCGTTAAGTAGGCGGCGGGCAGGTCTGCTGAACAAGCAGGCTTTATTATGAGCTCAGTTTGACAAATGCATGACGGCCAACAGCACCGAGGAGCGAGCCACCGGGAACAAACAGGCCAGTCTCTGCTGATCAGACTGGGCAAACACCCCCCACCCCCCCTCGCTCCGTCTCCATCCACAGACCCTCCCCTCCCCCTTAACTCCCATGAGAGCTACAGTTCCTACGTTCTGTACGTCCTCATGGGCCGAGAGAGCTGCTGATGCCACAGGAATTACACCATAATCAGGAAGAAAAACAGCGAAGAGACAACCTGTAAAAACAAGTGGCCTCTGAGGATGAGGAGGAGGAATAAATGTCAGGGGGCCTGCAAGTCACTCCTGCTGCCTTCCCTCCCGGGTGTGTTAACAATAAGCGGAAGACATGGGCACAGTCTCCAGGAGTGCCGCCGACTGTCTCAGGGCTGCATGAAGGGGACGACTCCAGGATGTTGTTGTTTTTTTTGTGTTTTTCTTCAAATGGCCCACCCTTTAAATACAGCATAGTGACCTCTGGGTCTGAACCTGAGGAGGGGATGTGAACACCTGGTGAAGCCAGCTATAAAGAACAGGTCCATGATCAGCTGAGGGGTCACAGACATGGCACTTATTGAGCACTTCGATCGCGTCGTCAAGCTGCTAAAGCCCTGCAGCTCCTGATTCATGACTGCCGGCAAGCTTCAGATTGGACTCTAGTCTTGGGTTGGCTCTCATAGCCGGGGCTGGTGTGGCAAACAGGCTGCCTCTGACCCTGGGTAAGTGCAGTGAGGTGGAGCAAAGTGGGCTGTTTGATCAGACAAAGGGATGAAGCAGCTGGGAGCACATGGGGCCACAAAATGCCCGAGTGGCACAGCAGAAGCAGCTCTGAAGATGCCAACGGTTCAGCTTAGGGCCAGAAATTATCAATAAAGAGGCTGAATCCACTCTTTTGTTTCACACATCCCAGGTCGTTACACTGTTGGCGGCGGTCAGGAGAGGAACCGACTAATAACCCAGAGATGGAGGACTAGTTTAACATTAATGCTGGCGGACCCCTCAATCATGCTCGTGACAGCTGGCTCACCTCAGGCCTGATCACCTCGTACCCCATAAATGTCCTGGCGGATGGAGTTTGTGTCACCTTTTATTATAAAGGTTCTGAGAAGAGGGCACCTCTGGGTTGGATCTCAGGGCAACATGCTTGAGGGGGCTGACTATAAAGCAGCCTCATGAGCAGCAGGTAGAAGGCGGGGGGCACAGTCCCGGCAATTAGAGAGGGCTGCTAAAGCCAATCGGTCCAGATACGTGGCTGCTGCTGAGTGTCAGATGGACCCTGGCATTGGGTCAGCTCATGTAGGTGAGGGCTAGTGTGGCATATGAGTTACCTTTGACCCCCAGTAAGTGGAATATGGTGACGCAAGGGGGTGTGTTTGGGTAGACAAAGGGATGAAGCAGCTGGGAGTGTATGGAGTCATAGAACACTCGAGGTTTGTAGCAGAGGTGCCTCTGAAGAAGCCAATGGTCCTTTTTTGGGTTGGCATAAAGAAGCTGATTCTACTCTTCTGGCTCTTACACTTCAGGGTCATTACACTGTTGCCAGCGGTTAGGAGAAGAACCAACCCCATAACAACCCCGAGATGGAGGACTAGTTTAGCATTAATACTGGCAGACCCCTCGGTCATGCTTCGCTTGATACAGGCCAAACCAGATCACCTCACACCCCTTGAATGTCCTGCCAGATAGAATTTGTGTTACCTTTGATTACAAGGATTCTGAGAAGAGGGCAATGTAGTGCCTATGGGTCTGAGTGGTGTGGCGGAAGCAGCATTGTAGATGCCAACAGTCCTTTCTAGACGTAAGGGGGCTAATAGCATTCCTCCATCTCTCACACCCCCTGCATTGTTACAATAAGAATAACCAGAAGGTGCCTCCCTGTGCGTCATTTACACCCAATGGTGCCAAACATATCATCACCAGGCTAAAGCTGATAAAAATCAGAAATAGCTTGAAATAAAAATCAACATTTTATCAATTTTTTTGAATCTGTTTATTCGATTGCTGGGCTGTGGAAACCAAAGGTATCTCTGCACTACAAAGGCCTGAAGGACCTGGGTGGGATGGCAGTCCATCACGGGGAGCCCATCAGAATCACAACAGGAGGCCTTGGCAACGTCAACAGAACGAGTCCTAGTGGACCGAGGTGGGATGACTCTGTTATCCACCGGGTTGGCCATTTAACAATACCTATCGAAGGTAAATAATAAAGCATGATTTCACGTTTCCTCAATCACTCGCGTCTCTGTTGTCTGACACTGCCATTTTACTCATGAAGGAGGTAAGTAAATTGTACAGAGTAAAAATGGCGTCGTTCTCCTAGAATTCTGAACTGTCAGCCCGTCGGGTAAAGCGTTGCACACTTAATTCACTTTAAAGCAGAACAGAAACATCAGCAGAGCTTCCCTTTCTTTGTTTTTTGTGATTTTTTACTCGACTGACGTTTCCAAGCACTGCAGTGAATATTCCCCAAGGTACTTCCATTGACTCTCTGGCAAAACTTTTTCCTTTTTTTTACTACTGCCTCACTCACCGCTCCAGGGAGTTTGATTCAGTTCCCAGCCCTGGTGTTATCACTCCCAAGTTTGCAGGTTGCTTCCATTTTTTTGCTCTCCAGGTGCCTCACAAAGGATGTGTCTGGGGTCTCCCAGTCCGCAGACACAGCAGAGTGGACCCCGTCCCCTTTCTAGTGGCAGGTGAGAGAATGCCAGCGTTCACAGAGCGATCAATTAGAAGCCTGGGCAGAGAAAATACATTCAAACTATTGGATAAGCAAACGGCAGCAGACGTTGTAGATGTAGACGTGGAGAAAATTGACCAGAGCTGGCTTCCCGGCAGATACAAAGTTTAGTAGAATCATTTTACATTACACAACGCGTTACGAGGTCACTGAAGTAATAGTGACTACTGCGATGAAACCTGACACCAAAACCAATAGGTGTGTTTGAAAATGGATGCCAATCTAATGCTGCATTGATTGGAAAATGAATAGTAGAGCTTGCTGGGGAAAGGGCAGGAGAAGACTGGGCTGGTGCTGGAGCTCAGAAAATCGTCTGATTGGCTAGTCAGGAATGTCGAGGTTCATTCATCGTCCGTTCATCGAGCCCAATCCAGACTAACACACCAATACAACTCCTGGGGTACTTCCAAGTTTCAAGCCTCCCTTTGTGTAATTAAATCTAACATTTGATTACAAACTGCCTGACGAAGAGGGCCGAGTTGCTTTGAAAGCTTGCATATTGTGATCTGTTCAGTTTTTCTTGACTTCTCACTGCATCCATAATGGCTAACATGGTACAAGACCATGTAAAAACTCACATTTAGAGTTGTCAGTTGTGGTAACCTGGACATTTTGGTGAAGAAAACCCCCTCAGACCTTGAAGGTTATACATGGACAGCAAGTGAGAGCAGGGATTGAACCCAGGACACTGGATCTGTGAAGAAGCAGCACTAACCACTGCCTTGCCATTTCACATTTGTTAAGATTGTGGGCACTGAGGGCAGACAGAGTTTATCAGAACTGATGCCAGTCAGTCTACAGCCATGACATAATCTTCTCGACCCATCATTATCAAATTCACGGTCATGACAAGACAGAGCCAATCCCAGCAGCATCGGGCACAAGGCAGGAAACAATCCTAGAGGGTTCATTGCATGGACCTCCTTCATATGCCACCCACATCACCTCAGGATAATTTAGAGTCCCCATTTGACCAGATTTTCATTATCGAGACCCTGTGAGGCTGTAAAGCAGTTAATTCCTCCTCAGAGCTCCTTCCATCATTGCTTGCCTCCTCATATCGACCTGCCAGACACCTGAGATCTTTCGACGCCGGCTGTCTCCCTCTTTAAATTTTCCTGCTCTCCTGAAGCTCTCTTTCTCTTTCTTTCTCTCTTCCCTGGTCCTTTTGTGAGGCTCCATCAGTATTGATATTCAAATCTCACTTGAAAGTCTATCTTGTGTGTCTTGCATTTCAGATCGACTCGCGCTCCCGCTCTCAGCGCCTTTAATTTATTCTCTATCTGACTCTTCTGTGCCCGGCCTACTGATGGCGAATCTGTCAAGCTCGAGTGTCGATCAGCTCTCTTTATCTGATCGGAGGCTCCTCTCTGACTTGAACGATTTTGTGCTGAGCTTTCGTATCTCGTATGTCATTTATCGTTGTGTGGTTCATAAACACCTCATGAGGGTGGACTTTGTGAAAGGCGCTCTATAGAAGTTAATTGTTTAAAGGATTATCTTTTTGGGTTTCAAAAGAACTAAATTGCTGCGAGAGGTTCCCATATTTTATACAAGACATGTCAAAGTGAACATCATCCTGCAATGCTGCACATGTCCACCCAAATCTATTTAATCAAGTTCAGGGTGACAGGCTGGGGACATCTGTGGGCACAGTGCCAGTCCGTCAAAGAGGACTTAATTCACAGATTAAATTAACATAAAGCGAACATCTGTGGGATCTGAGGAGGAAACCGAAAAACACATCCACACTGATGCGGTGGGCATTTACTGGGCAGGAGCTGACAGGGCATCAAGGCCACTTCAAAATACAAACTGTATGTGAGGGGGAACCCAAAAATTCCCAGAATTGTTAAAAAAAAAAAAGCATCCAACTTGCAGCAGTTCCTTGGTGGTCTTCTTGGGATTCAAGCTGCTTGTCTCAGAACTTCTCCCATTGCGAAGTCATTTCCTGTACTCATCTTGTGCTACCATGTCGAGAGCCCTTGGTGTTTCTTTCTTTTTTTTTTGGATTTTAGAACATTTGAACATTCTGGATGACAACAGGCCATTCATCCCAGCAAAGCTCGCCAGTCCAATCCACATCATGTCGAGTTTTGAAGGTCAAGTAAGTTACTGTCTACCACATTACTTGGTCACATTTATCTGTGGTTCTCTGTGTGAAGGAAAACATCCTCATTTACCCTTCGCAAGTTTCCAACTGTGTCCCTCTGTTCTTGATGAACTCATTTTAAAATAACAGTCTCGATCCACTGGACTCACTCCCTTCATAATTTTAAACACTTCAATCTTGTCCCCACTTAAACTCCTTTTGCTTAAACTGGAAAGACTCAGTTCCTTCCACAGCACTAAATCATCTTCCCTTCATTCTCCATTTTAATTTCGAGTGCAAAAAAAAAAAATTCACAAGGAGTTAGATCTGACAAATACGGGAGGTGAGTGTCGTAATTTACGGTGAGGTTTTGTAGCCTTTTCCTTTAAGAGCAGCCATATTGTGTCCTGTTGTCAGGGTCACGTCCTCCGTTTCTAGAGGCGTGGTCTCCGGGGTCGTCATCGAAGGTCAGCGTCTCACTGTGAGCCTTATCTGATCTGCGGATAAATCTTTACTTTCATTCTGACCTCTACTGTGTTTGCTTTTCTTGTCTTGCCTGATTTTCAGTTTATTGCTTGTTATTTGACTTTGAATTTTGCCTCTTGTCTGGGTTTTGGTCACTTTGATTTATTTTAATTTTTTTTTGCTCTGCCTTTTGCTCGCATCTCCTGGTTTTCTCAAGAAAAGTCGGGACAGTTTGAAGCAACGACCGCATCGTCTTTGGTCAACAGCACTCTGACTGGCAATGCAGGTGCGCCATCACGCTGCACTCGACGTTTTTTCCCGATGTTTTCCCAAGCGGCTTAGTGTAATTTTGCTGATTAACTGTCTGTTCATAGGGAAAAAAAATCTTTCATAACAAATTTGTTAATGTCGAAAAAGTTGATCATCGTTGTCTTGATGCTAAATATGAACAGATCTTTTTGTTGGCTTGTAGAAAAGTTACCGGCACAATTGTAGACTAAATGTCAGAAATCCAAACTCAATTGCCTCAGTGTGATGCCACTCAGCAGACAAATTAACAAGACTGTAGGCATGAGATACCAATAACTACACCCTCCTCACGTGCTGTTGACCGATTCTGGGAATTCTTGGGTTCGACATCGTAAACTGGATTTAATCATATCTGTGCGGTTCCTACAAAATGTCTTGACTCCCATGGAAAGTTTTGACAGTTAATTTTTATACAACTTTGAATCACAGTGGTTTTTTGACACTGATCAGCACAAAAAGACTTTGTAATGTCAAAATAAAAGCAGGTCTCTGCAAAGTGGTTACAACTATAACACCCAGAATAACTGGCCACGTAAGTAATCACCCCAGTTAATATCACACCCCCTAAGTCATCACTGGGGCAGACAACTGGTTTAGGAGCCCCATCATTAATTCAACGGAGGTCACCTGTGTGGAGTTTCAAATGATTGTTATTCAGTGCCCCTTCCTGTGAGTCAGTATGGTGGTCTAACCTACAATAAGACGACACAAGAACACTCCAAGTGACTCACTGAAAAGTGAAATTAAAAGCACAGGCAATATTTACAATGTTGAAATTTACTAACATGACGCCATATTATTTTTATTAGCATGTCAACCACTGCCACTGTAATCTTTCCCAGCATTCCTCAGGGTCAATCAAAGTGTGACGTCATTCTGAGTGCATAAAGACAAGTATTTTCTACTCCGACATGTCTGATATTAGAATCCCCATGTTGTTGTGCATTGAATTATTTTTATTGTTTTTTCCTGTGTACAAATGTATATTTTTCTGGTTAAAAGACTTTGATATTTTGATTAATGTTTTATACTTGACAGCTGGTCAGCTGTCTTTTCTGGTTTTGACTGTTTTGTTGACAACATCTCACCTCCTGATCTTTAAGATCTTTCACTGCCCACACAAAAAAGGCCAAACTATTCCTGACTCTGGTCTGGACACAGCAAGAGGACTCACCCCAGGCAGCCTAACCCCAAACTCCATAGCCAGACTTTGGCCTGCACAAGCCCAAAAATGGGTGATATGTTTTTAAAGTATATAAATACTCAAAATTAATATTAGGAGGGGCATGAGGAACAGTGCCAAACCTCTGCCCCACAGCTATGGAACAAAGCTTCTTTAGAGTAGAACGATCTGTTTAAAACAAAAAATAGATTTTGGCTTTAGGGCAATCCTGAAGGTAAACAAAAAGCAAGACCACAAATTCAGTAGAGAACCTTCAGTGATAGTGAGGTCAGAATCCAGGAACTCCACAGAGAAGAGCAACAATCACCAAAACAAGAGGGTCAGTCACAGTCACAATGCCCTTTATATGGCTGTAACATCAGGTGGCCCTGCCTCCTTGGGCTCTACATTAAGGGAGCAGGGCTGATAACTGAAACTAAAACATCTTTTATTAACATAGTACAGAATAATTAAATAAAAAGTATACACAAAATTAATCAATAACATAATTTGACATAAATACACAGAAAAGGTAAAAATCAGACAATATGGCATAGTGGCTAAGGTGTTGGATTTCAAACCTCGCGGTTGAGCGTTCAAATCCCACTGCTGACGTGGTGTGACCAAGAGCAAGTTAATTCATCTGCCTGTGCTTTGTCTGGAAAAGCAAAAGAAATGTAAGCAATTGTATCTCAAATGCTGTGCGTTGCCTTGGATAAAGGTGTCAACCAAATAATATGTAATAATAATCCACCCATCCATCCATCCATTATCCAACCCGCTATATCCTAACTACAGGGTCACGGGGGTCTGCTGGAGCCAATCCCATCCAACACAGGGCACAAGGCAGGAAACAAACCCTGGGCAGGGTGCCAGCCCACCGCAGTGTAATAATAATAACAAATGACAGTGACTGTGGAACCAGGGGTGGCACAGTGGTGCAGTGGTAGCACCCCAAGGGTCCACATCTCAGATGCTCCCTACA
Organism: Polypterus senegalus; assembly: GCF_016835505.1. Classification (NCBI taxonomy): domain Eukaryota; kingdom Metazoa; phylum Chordata; class Cladistia; order Polypteriformes; family Polypteridae; genus Polypterus; species Polypterus senegalus. The sequence goes on along the minus strand of NC_053162.1, from coordinate 27,877,880 downwards.
TGGTGTTTGCATGTTCTCCCCATGTTTGAAAGACATGCAGGAGAAGTGCACTGGTGATGTGAGACTGGCCCCTGAGGTGTGGCTGTGTGTGTTCACCCTGCAATGGACTGGCACCCTGTCCAGTAATTGTTCCTGCCTTGCACCTGATGCTTGCTGGGATACGCTCCAGCTTCTCTGCAACCTTTCTGAGGATGAGCAGGTTTGAAAAGGTTTCGATGGTTGAAGAGCAGGACCATCACCAGTTTCTTTATGGTGTACTTACAAGACAGCATCAGTGACACAAAAACATAGAAAATACCCCAAAACATGCCAAGTACCGGAAGTGTAAGTGACAGATTTTAACAGCAAGAACTCAAAGGAACTCTAGAAATAAAAGAAAGAAAGAACAATGTGTTTAAGTTTTCTAAATTCTAAACAGGTTTGCTTACAACTCCCATAATGTTTTGCATTTTGTTATTTTTAGAGAGTTCGCTTACACCAGGGCTGTCATTTTCAGTGCCAGAGATCTGCGATGGCCCCCAGTTCTGCTAATGCCGCTAGTATTTGGGCCTTTTCTTGCCCCTCCGTCTGCGTAATAAAGGTGAGCCATGGTCCTCGATTGCAATCCTTTAAGCTGCTCCAGCAGATGAGCGATGCTGATGAGCAGGCACGAGTGTAATGAGGTGGAAGTCCTACAGAGGGGCAGCTCCTTCCCACCTGGGGCCTCTTGGTGCTTTTCAAATTCAATTTATTTTTCTTCTCAACAGAGCCGGCTCTCATGCAGACTGAATAGAGCACTTCTCACAAGTAGGAAATTACAGAGATGGCAGAGTGTGCAAGGTGATGGTGGAAAGAAAGAGAAAATCCCAGGCACTTGAACATGTAGAAAAAAAATGACACTCCTCTCCAGGCCTGTGGCTTCAATGTCTCGTCGGAATCAATTTCGAAGTGCGGTGATCATTTTAGAGAAGTGCAGAATTTCATCTTTGCTGTGCCACAATGTGCTGCGGTGAGCCACTTACGGATCCATCAATTCCTGAACCCACTTAACCCAGCGCTGCATTAAGATGGTGTGTAGTTGGAGCCGATCCCTGCAGCATCTGTTGTGATTTTGCTTTATTTTGCACGTTTATTTATTTTTTGGCATTTTTTCTGGATTGTTTTATACCTGTTTGGGGTTCTGAGTCAATTGGCTTTTTTAAATCAGTTATTTGTAGGGGTTTCAAAGTTTTGCCTCTTCTTTGACACCGTTTTGTTTTTCCATTAATGCCATTTTATGGCTCTGTTGCTGTAATGAAGTGATGTGTTGTTAAGGGGCATGGTTTTAGAGGTCGTGACCTGTGATGTCATAGATGAATTGGGGTAACGTTCAACGGTACATACTTGCTGGTCATCTCATTCAAAACTCCATTGTTTGGTGTGTGAAAGGTGCTATATAAATAAAATGTATTATTATTATTATTATTATTGTTAAAGTAGGGGGGCAAGCCCTCCTTGTGCCTTCAGCGCCCAACCCCCAGTTGTGGCCAGAATATTAGTAAAATCTGTAAATGTACAAAAGAAAAATGATTAATTATTAGAGTTAAAATCACGAAATTCTATAAATGTATTATAAAAAAAATCTTTAGGAGGGAGGCTAGGGAGACGAGACGTGATCTTCTCAGAAGACAATTTGAAGTCCCGCGAGAGACACTTTAACTTGCTCCCAGTTCTTAAAACAACGACAAACAACAAGCAAAGCACGCAGCTCGCCAGCAGCAGAAAGCCAGCAGATGATCCGACCGCTTCTCCTTTCGTGTGTACAGCCACCCTAACCCCATATTCACACAACGTGAGCGGCAGAGAAGTGAAGTGGCAAAATGACAGCTGCTGTACAGGCTTTAAAATGATCAACAAGCAGAGCGACAGCAGCAACAGCAGCAGAAAGACAGCAGATGATCTGACGGCATCTCCTTAGCATGCGTTCAGCCACCCCCCTTGACAACGCGAGCAGCTTTATAGTCCTGCGAGAAAGAGATTTAACCACGCCTGGGGCCGGAAGTAAAGGACATGTATTGTTTTTACAACGTCACGTGAGACAAGGCAGTGAGACATCATTTAAAACAAGTCCACGGACATCTAACCTAGCAGTTGGTGGATTGTTGTTGGTAGACACGCTCCATGTGCTCCCAGCTCTTAAAACAACGACAAACGAAAAGCAAAACACGCAGCTCGGCAGCGGCAGAAAGCCAGCAGATGATCTGACCGCTTCTCCTTAGCATGCGTTCAGCCGCACCCCCTTCACAACGTGAGCAGCTTTATAGTCCGGCGAGAAAGAGATGTAACCACACCTGGGGCTGGAAATAAAGGACATGTATTGTTTTTACAAAAGTTTTAAAGTAAAAGTGAAAATAATGCATATGTAACAATTCCTGTGAATCAAGCAATCTCTTTAAATTGTATATCCAGTAAACCAAACCCAGGGTTGGGTGAGCGAAGCGAGCAGGGGGCTGAGCCCCCTAGTATGTAAAAGAAAAATTAATTATTATTTAACGGAGTAAAAATCATGAAATGACCATAAAATATTTACTCTCTTACCGATTGGAGTATTCCAGTTAAATTGAGGTCCACTATGCTCGATGAGTATTTATAAGAGACTAAAAAAACAATCCATTCATTTTAACTGATATTCTTATAGATAAAAAAAACTTTTTTTTAAAAAATGACTCATTTAGATAACAGGAAAAATCACGTGAAAACTAAAGTGGTATGAAATGGGTCATCGTAACTCGACCTTCAGCCGACTAATTCACCTAAATACAAACATTGGTGCTATGAATAGATCATTTTTTAATACTTTGTTCCTGTGAAAGAAAGTTCACTCAATCAAAAATAAAAAACACGACTTTCTTGATATTTTAGTTTATAATTTAAAAATGGAATAAGAATCTGAAAATCTAACAACATCACATTTTGTTGGCATCTTTACGCATTAAAAGTGATTAAGTCAGCGTTTGTGTTGCAATTACTTTCATTTTTCACATAAGCTGGCACTGAAGTCTTCAATCTGCCTCGAGAATGATTTAAGATATGAAGAGGTAGGGGAAGTGATGGCGAAGGTGGTAGGGATGAGAACAGCACCCGTACGCATGCACTGCACGGCCACTGCTGAGAGGTGATTCTACAGTAGAATAAACTAAAAATAAAAGATGAATAACCTTGGAGGTCAATCATCACCCTGAAAGTGGATAGTAGATGCCACGTAGTATATGTGCACCATATCTCAGGTCAATAGGTCAAACGGTTTGTGAGCTACAGGTGATTTAAAATCCTGGACAGACAAACGAACAGCCACGGTAGCGTATTATATAAGAAGAAGATACAATACAGTTTATTTTTTTGTATAGCCCAAAATCACACAAGAAGCGCCGCAATGGGCTTTAACAGGCCCTGCCTCTTGACAGCCCCCCAGCTTTGACTCTCTAAGAGGACAAGGAAAAAATCCCCCACAAAAAAACACTTGTAGGGAAAAAAAAAATGGAAGAAACCTTGGGAAAGGCAGTTCAAAGAGAGACCCCTTTCCAGGTAGGTTGGGAGTGCAATGGGTGTCAAAAAGAAGGAGGCCAATACAATAAAATACGCAGAACAGAACACAAGTCATCCTCAGTAATTCACTTGGCTTTTCCTACACTGGCAGTACAGAATCCAGCCCTGGACTGGACGACTGTGTGTGTTGAACTGCACCTTCACTCGCACTCTCACACACACACCACACACACACACACACACACACCACACACACACCACACACACCAAACACACACACACACCAAACACACACACACACCAAACACACACCACACTCATGCAGAGCTGCCAATGGAGACATCTCCGCACAGGCTGGATCCTGGCCAGGGTTCAAGGCAGACTATTGGCAGTGGTGCTTAACCAGCTCTCCTTACTTCAAAATTCATCTACAATAAGCAGCAGCAACACAAGGATCCATTGAGGCATCTCCTTCCTACAAAGCCCTAAGTGTTTTAATCCTGACATATAATTTGAACAGCGTGGAATTATAAATAAAACTTCATGGAGCCAAAAAGCAAAGAGCAAAGGAAACTCCCACTGGAACCAACTCACCAGGACCCCGGGACCGTCAGCAGCTTGCCAGAGTGGGCTGTTCTGAGGCACTCAGTGTTCATTAGGTGAAATTCAGCCGACTGCTTCAAATGCTACTTTGTTTCTTTCGAAAGGGCAATCGCTCATTTCCGAGGGCCTGGGGGAATCGCCACTCAATGAACAGACTGAGAGCTCACTGTGTAAGCACAGGCGTTGCCCATCTTCAATGAAAAGCGTTCTAGAAAATGAGAATGGCGTATTGAATGGGACAAGTTCTGACACTGAGTGAATTAGATGCTTGTCTGACGACGCCAAACAGTTTGACAGGCTGCTGGCAATCTGATAAAAAAGGGGAAATCTACCTGCCTCTGAAATTGGAGAACTGGACACATGAACGGACAGTTAACGTGTTATGATATACTGTACCTGAAGTTTTCCACAATTAACGGACCTATCCTCTTTATCAATATTCGTGAATTCATCTGATTTTTCTGGAGGGGTTCAACCAGAGGTAACTCTGTCATCCATCCGTGCACTTTGGGGACAGCTTAAAAGCTCTGGTGGTGGTAATCCACAAGGTGGCAGTGTAAAGTAATGCTCCTTCCCTTCCTCCCTCTACTGACCGGATGATTGACAGCCCGACCGTCTCTGATGTCACTTCTGGTGTCCATCCTCCCTTGACCCTCCTCTTCCCGCCTGGCCTGCATTTAACAGGAAGTGTTGTCATCTTTGCCAGTCTGCTCTCAGACTCGTGTCTCGAGGGACATTCTTTTCTTGCTCAAAAGCCTTTAAAACTTTGCCTTTATAATATATGGGGTCACAGTGTCCCGCCAAATCTTTATCATTTGTATTGTCTCTTTTTACACTGTTTGTCTAATGTTAGGTTGACCATTTGAGGAGACACGATATTCTGTCTCTAGTAACACCTCAGACACTGGATGAGCAGCAGTGCTTAGATAGACCAAAACAATACCAAATGTGTGATTGATGTGTGATTGATGTGGAATGAGCGTCGGACAAAATCCAGAGATTTGGATGAGACATACGCAAGTCATTATGCTAAGAAGAAAAAAGGACCTGACAGACAAAGGTGTCATGTCTCGCCTGTCCCATCATGAACCTTCACCTCATTCTTACAGCTTAACACTGGTGTGGCTTGAAGTGCTGCCATCCAGGGCTCTGGGATCGTCCAGGTGCACCCTGATGATGGCCACAGACCCCAACAGGGTTGAGCTTCCAAGCTCCCAATCTGTGGCCCTGATGTAATCTAGGGGGGCTGTCCTCTTGAGCCCTGGGGAAGATATTGCCCCCCTTCCGGTCCTTCCGTTCTCCAGGCGTCCCGGTGGGACAAGGTCCCCGGTCGTCTGCCACAATGTTCATTTTGCTTTTAGTGCTTTGCACTTCCCACTTTCCAGGCGTTCATCCAGTTCTGAAGATTGTCCTCGTCACCTCTTGAGTATTAGCTGTGCCACAAGTTTACTAAGTGTACCAATGTCCCTGTCATTAATATAAATTCGATTAAGTCAGGGTCCAAGGAGAGACCCCTGAAGGACTCCGCTGATGACCTCACTCTCTCCTCTGGTCTGTACTCTTTGTCTCATGCTGCTTAACCAACTTGAAGTCCACTTTTGTAAGCTGGCACCTCCACTGCCAACAGCTGCTACTTTCAGACTTCTTTTTCGTTGTACGATGTTATTAAAGTCTCAGTCCAACATGCTTTGCGTTTCTCTACCATTCCAGATGCCCATTCGTGAAAGTCTAATAGATTGCTAGTGGCTTCTATGTAGTATATTATTTTCACTTAAATACTCTTGTTTCTGGTTATAGTTTCCACAATTCTGCACATTATTGGTCAGTAATTATAAAGACCTGCTGTTTTTTTCTCTTTTCTTATGGATCAGAGTCACCTTTGCATTTCACTGTCACATCTCAGCCAGGGTCCCTCTGATAGCTGCTGTTCAGATTTATGTTTTATGTCTCTTTTCTTCATTCTTGAGTCTTTTATTTATGTTATTTATGGACGTCATTGCTTATTTTTGATTTTATTTGTGTATATAAGCTGCCTTTGTTATGTTCCATGTGTTTTGTGGGTGGTCCCCAAGAAGCAGGCCCACCTGCCAATCAATGCCAGGAACCGCCCTCCACCCTATAAATCCTTAAGGTCTCCCACAGTTCTTGGCGACTCATTGTGAATGCGCTTTGGCGTTGGTGAGTCATTGGCGTTTTTGCTGTGCTTAGTGTTTTTTTGATCTTATTGTTTTATTTTTACCTTCTTCTTTGTTCTTTTGACCATTGTATGCCTTTTTGTGCTCTTCAGAACTTCACAGTCTTACAGAACAGTTTTTGTGAACAGTAAATCTTTTATTTTATAAAAATCCTACGTGGCTTTTCATAGGATTTCCCCCTCTGAGGGGCCTTTTAGGAAGTCCTTTTAGGGCTTACATACTTTGGATCTCCTGGTTCTTGACGTTTTCCAGTCCTCAAGAATTTCTCTTGCCTGAAATGATTGGTGGAAATACAATGTGGTAGTTCACAAACGTTTATAAATTATCTTTTACTTCTCTGGATCCTATTAAGTTGTATTAGTCTTGGGTGGAAATAATGAGTACATTTTATAAAAAGAAAAACTCCCCAAACAGCACTGACACCACCACCACTCAACCATCAGTTGCTTAGCTGGATATACAAATTTTGTTTTGGGTCAGAGTCTTTATTCCTACTGTTATGAAATACATGATCTGTTGTGGTCTATGGCCGGCTTGTCATCCCAGCCAATACCCCCAGGCCGCCAGATGGAGCCCTCCCTGCAGCATGGAGGTGCCCCGAAGACCACCAGGGAATTATGGACAATGGAGTTTTCATCCACAGCCCTGCAGGATACCCCAGGGGCCACAAGAGGGAGCTGCAGGGAGGAGCAAAGAGTCATATGTGCCCTATAACCCGTCATAGGCAGAGCGACGGCAGAAATGACGTACTTCTGGGGTGAAGAAAAGGACTTTTGATCTGACCCGGAAGTGATAGGAGATCACATGGACTGGGGATTGGAACCCTTCCGGGTCAGGGACTATAAAAGGATTGTGGGAGCTCCCAGACGGCGAGCTGAACTGGGTGGAAGGGTGGCAACGCGTCTGGGAGTGGTGGAGAGTATTATTGTAGTGATTATTGGTTTGTGTGTGAGTATTATGGGGGAGAGGGTGCTTTGTGCACTGTGCAGAATTAATAAAGTCAACAGTTGGACTTTTCCTGGTGTCTGGAGTATTGGACAGGGGTTCAAGGGAGCAATTCAGCCCTAATCTGTCACACTGTATACAGACAAACAATTTGCCTTGTTTTCTGTAGAAATGACACTTTTGCTTAACAACAGAGCTTTGCACGCTTGCATGGAATAAAGCTTCTGGGCTCTAAGTTGCCCTTTAGGGTTCAAAGAGATAATTCCACATGTCCATTCAATATGTCACAGAGTTGTCTAATTTAGATAGCAGATAAAAAACTGAATTATAGCAAGAATGGCACAGAGGTTGGCACTGCGGTCTAACTGCTCCAGGAATTTGGGTTCAAATAGCACCCAGTTTAGTGTTTGCACTTTTATGGATGTGGTGGCCGTGTCCCGAGTTCTTGTGAGAAACAAGACTGGCAGAGCTGCGCAAGTTCATAGTCAGTAAACAAGCGAGGGTCAAATCCAAAAAAGTCAAAATGGGTCATTAAAACCAAAAGTGAAATAAACAAAACACCAAAATGTTAAGCTTAAGTTTTTGTTAAGTGTTTTTCTGGCCATTTTGTTGATGTGCCACTCATTTTGAAAGTTTTCCTAACCCTAGAATTTGATTCTGTTATGTGACCTTAGTTTCTTCTTTATTATTTGCATAGTTCCTGCTACCATTTGGGCTGATGCCATTTTGTCATCAAGATGGCGCCCTGGGTTGCTCTTCTCGGAGGTCATGACTTTTTGGGAACGACTTGACACGATTAAAAGGTCATTTCAAGTTCACTTCCTTGTCCAAATCTGCGGTTTCCTAAATCCTTTTTGCCTCCTGCACTTTTTCTAAGATAACATCTTGTCTTTGATCGTTTTGGTTCTGATCTTCGCCTGTAGTTTTGGATGTGCATTTCTTTTGGGTCTTATTTCAGCTATGACGCTGGTACAGCTCAATCTCCTGCTTTTGAACCTTTTATTGTCTCCTAGGTCCCATGCCTCTTGATTTTGCTAGCTCGCTTGGTAATTATCCCCTAACATAACTAAGGAATTTTATTTTGAGCATTTCTTTGATGCCGAGTGAAAAACCTGAAAGCTGGATGCTGCCCTTTTAATAGGAGAGATGTGATTGCCTCAAAAATCCCACCCAGGAAATGTCACCAGCTATGGGCATTGTTACTATAAACGTCATGCCTGAAAATGCAAAATGACATTCAAAATGATAACAAATAGGAATATCTGTTACGCCTTGCCTTATGAAAGGTGGGTTAAAAAAAGGGGACAGTAGAGGAGAAGTCGAAACCAGAGATTTGTCCTAACGGCTGCCACCACTAAAACGTTAATCAAAGAAAAACAGTAAGAAGACAAAAAGCAAAGAATCAGAGACCTGGCGTAACGCTGTGGGATGAGCAGAGCTCACCAAGCTCAGTGCTGGTCTGGTCTACTTTCGCTCCCTGAACTTCACACACACACACACACAAATCTAAACCATATACACCCTGATCAGAAGAGATGCTTGCGTCACCCATCACTTCCCATTACTCCTCTTAGAAGCGTGAACAACACATGGCTGCCCCTGGATATAACAAAGTCCTAAGCCTACTTTGGTCCCCGAGAATGCCCTGGACACATAAAGACTAGCAAGCCTTCACAATGTCCCTGGATGTAACTTATGGATAACACACACTGATCCCCAAGAATAATCTAGATGTATAAATATCCCTGGATATGACCCAGATCGACAGCAAAGGCAGACATACCAAGACCCTTCACAATAACGTAGACACATTTGGTTAAAACTACCTACCAACCAACCTCTGTGAGGTTCGCTCTACTGGGGTGTCCCCTCGGCCTGTGGGACCCAGTGACAAAAAACAGTAGTAATCTGCTCACACTGGGTGCCCTGGGTTTACTTTATTATTTCACTCACTCTAGATAAAATAGTAAAGTATCACAACTTAAAAGCAAAGTACGTTTTTATTAAAAAAGAATAGTAGCCGTTGAAGAAACTATAGCGTAGTCTGGATATCTTTAATCTTAGAAAGCTTACTGAAAACTAGCAGCAATATCAAAAGAGGACGTTGGTCTGGATGGCTTTAAGGTTATGGCATCTCGATGATGGGATGAGAAAGAAAGAACGAAAGAAAGAAAGAGCGAAAGAAAGAAAGAAAGAAAGAAAGAAAGAAAGAAAGAACAAACCTGTGGCAGGCCTTTGGTTTCTTGTCACACCTCACGGACCAGAGGGGTGTCATGGTGGAGGGTGACCCTCCTGATTTAGTGACTGAGTCCTCCCCACCAGAACTAACCTACTTTTGTTCCTGTCAGCATTTTCTCCATTTGTAAAGGATGCACACATTTAGTTCGATGAACAGGACTGAAAGCACACATGCTAGTTTATACAATGCTGATAAAGGAATCATCCACAGATGTGATTAGGTTGCTAGTCATAAATTGTCTTGGAGAGTCAGTTCATCGTATTCTGTCTCATCAAAATTAAAAACGTATAATAGAAGTAGATTGCAGTTTGTTTTAATATAATGCCTGAAGTTCCCCAATGATGATTTTCTCCTTGCAGAACACCAGGGAATCTAAAGCATAAGCACAACATTTTTTAGGGGATTCGCAACCTCAATTACTGATGTGTCAGAGATGTTGCTTTTTATATTGTTGCATTGATTACATTAATTATTATATTTTCAGTGACATTATCTGAAGCAACTGACACCACATTGTAAAAATATCAACATAATATGGTGGCACCCATAAAAATCGGGATTGGTCTCCCCTCGACCACTCAGATACAGGGACGGATATTTGAGGAGTAAACCGCAAGACAATGATTATATTTTTATATTATGTACATTAAAGTTGAATAAATCGGACTCTGCAGCTGCATTAATAAAAGGTAAAGGTCCACTTCCGGTTAACTGAAATAGCTCAAAAGTTGACAGAAATGTATGTTTTGTACCTAAGACTTGTATGCAAAATTTGGTTGACCGAAGTGAAAGCGTACTCAAGTTATTGTGTTTACATACAGACACACTCACATAGACAGACACACAGACATAATTCAAAAAATTGTATTTTCTGACTCGTTGAGATTCATCAAAATCTTGACATCGAAGTTTTGGACAATTACAATATTTTCCCTATACTTTGTATACGAGAAAGTCAGTCATTATCCAACCTGCTATATCCGAACACAGGGTCACGGGGGTCAGCTGGAGCCAATCCCTGCCCACACAGGGCACAAGGCAGAAACAAACCCCGGGAAGGGCGCCAGCCCACCACAGGACACAAACACACACACACACCAAGCACACACTAGGGACAATTTAGGATCGCACCTAACCTGCATGTCTATGGACTGTGGAAGGAAACCCACGCAGACACGGGGAGAACATGCAAACTCCACACAGGGAGGACCCCGGAAGCGAACCCGCGTCTTCTAACTGTGAGGCAGAAGCACCACCATGCCGCCCTATATGAGAAGGTAAAAAAACTAAACTGCAATAGAAATGGCAGAATTATTTTTATTTACAACAGAAAACAAGAATAGTAGAAGATGAAAAAGGCTCCCAGGACATATTAAAGCATACAGAATTCTATTGCTGCGGTGGGCTGGCGCCCTGCTCAGGGTTTGTTTCCTGCCTTGCGCCCTGTGTTGGCTGGGATTGGCTCCAGCAGACCCCCCGTGACCCTGTGGTTAGGATATAGCGAGTTGGATAATGGATCAATGGAATTCTATCAACATTAATAGAACTGATTCAGACACAAATAATTTTAAAATAAATGATAAGTGCATGATCCAAAACCAAGACTCACAACATATTCATGTCCATCTGAATGGAGGCAACTCTGATTGGTGCCTCAGATGGGGAAAAATCCTTCACCCCTGACTCATCTTCTTCCCGGTACACTTCATCGATAGAAAAAAAAAGGCACTCAAGACTCATCAAGTACTGTATATAAGAAAATGATCTAACAAAGGTGTCTCGGGAGCATATCATGTAAGATATTGGTCTTAAATCACGGATATGCTAACAACTCTTTGTTCAGACATGACTTTTGCAGATATGAATATACAAAAGTATTTTTAACATGTAAATTATGAGCAAGGACATTTACTTTAAAGGTAAGGTAGGCTGGCGTAAATAAGAAGAATGGACTATATTCATGGTGCTGAGAGGCTGCTTCCTAGAGAAGGGTCGGCGTACTTTGACCAGATAGACATAAGTCAGTCTAAAGTGTCTTTGTTGTATACAGCAGGTAATCTTACGACACTCTCTCAAGAATAACTTTAAGTCAGCCACATCTCTTACAACATTACTTGCTTCTTTAAGCCTGAGAGTCCAGGGTGATAAAATGTTATAAAAATAATGTCTCCAAGTGTCTCAGATGGTCTTCTCTAGGCAGATATGTGCGTGGATGTGACCTGCCAAGGACAAAAAGATGTGTGGTATCACACGTGTGTGCAGGAGAGACAGCTTACAGGCTCTGGTGATGGTCATTTCCCTCCAAACCAGAGGTTGGCACTGTTGTCTAATGCCTGTTCTCTTCTTCCTTCTGTAGAACAGGAGATCAATGGCCACCCCACCGCTCATGTCACTCTCATTGCCTGCCCTTCAGGACCCACTCCTTCCTGTCTGGACCTCATAAGATTGAAATTCAGTTCTGTTGTGGACCTTCTTTGAATCTGTATTGAAAATTGTTCATTTTTTCCTGCAGTTACATGGTGGTGTCTTTGTTGTTGTTGTATGATCTCATTACAGTGGTTTCTTCTAAATACTTCACAAAGACAAAGCATACAGCCACATCACTAAGAACATTCCTAATAAAATATGGAGTGCTGGCTGCAGGGCCTGATTAAGACCATTAGAGGCGTTAAGCACACAAAGGATTTTGATGCCCTTCCCCAACCTCTATTATTATTATTATTATATTACCAGTAACGGCGCCGTGCAGTGAATCCACTTGACTTGAGCATTCATAGTTCTCATCCTCTTTCTCTGTACGTTTACCATTCGTTTGCTCAGATGTTGATGCACTTGCTGCTTCCTGAGCAGCTCTTCTTTACTCCACCCTAGCGGCCTGATTCTTCTCTTCTTCTTTTCACGTTAAAATTGATTAAGTCAGTGTTTGTGTTGCAATTACTTAGTACGTTTTCCTTAATTCTTCTCTTAAGCTGGCAGTTAAGTCTTCAATCTGCCTCGAGAATGATTTAAGATATAAAGAGGTAGGGGAAGTGATGGCGAAGGTGGTAGGGATGAGAACAGCACCCGTACAAATGCACCACATGGCCGCCCTGCTGGCCGCTGCCGAGAGGTGATTCTACAATAAAATAAAATAAAAACAAAAAGATGAATAACCTTGGAGGTCAATCATCACCCTGAAAGCGGGTAGTAGACGTCACGTAGTATATGTGCACCATATCTCAGGTCAATAGGTCAAACGGTTTGTGAGCTACAGGTGATTTAAAATCCTGGACAGACAAACGGACCGCCACGGTAGTATATTATATAAGAAGATTTTTATTATTGTTTATTTGTGTAATTTCTTTTCATTTAATGTGGGAACCCGTTTTTGTGGACTCCATTTGCAGTTTTGCACCATATGGTCCCTAGTAAATCTTTCCCTTGATGCCCTAAGCATGCCCTTATTTTGCCCTGGCTGGCTCCTTGTCCCATGGAGCTCCTGAGGGAACAGGCAGGTAATCTGCAGTCCACCCTCATGGATTCTTTGAAGCAGTGCACTTACCGCCAGATCACTTTCAGTAAGCTTGACTTTACATCTTTAACAAATGGCTTCTTCGTGATTCCTTTGTGGAGATGCTACATTTCATTCCTCTCACATCTCACAGCCATTTGCAAAACTGTGTAACATAAAATGAGGCATCAATTATAAGGAACCAAAGGCACAGGGGAGGAAGGAGGAGAAAAAAAAAATCGTGAAGGCCTGCAGGCAGGAAGTCAATGACACAGCCTTGGTTGAATCTCCCGAGACTCGCAACCTGATAGCAAAATATCATTGGCTGACATCAGAGGAAGAGGCTTAACAGAAATGGGAAGGAAGATGATCCACAAAAACACTAAAGCAGTGGAATGTGATCGGCCACTTAACTGCTCTGCCTTTGTTCTGCCTGTGTCACCTCACAGCTCTCCAGAGACGTCACCTGTTCACTTTGACCCCATTCTGTTTATTCTTACTGAGCGTCCTCCTCCTCCTCCTCCTCAGCATTGATAGCTAGGCTGGTGCGCTCCACTTTAGCTTCATGAGGATCTTTATTCAGACTGATGCTTCCTGTCAGCTTCTTTAAATTAAAACAAATAATAACAATAAGAGCCTGAACCAGCGAATTGGCATAAAACACTGGGGTGGCGTTCAGGTGCACTTTACTCAAAGCACACAACTCCAATGGAGGGAGAGCTCATTGATTTATCCGGGGTCTTAGCACAAGAGGAACGCAATTGTAAAGCAGGAAAGATGTCTGCGGAGCGGCACAAACTGCAAACACATACAGTGACGGTTACAGAGAACACAAAGCTCAAGTGACAACTGCATCACCAGCTAATCTTCACAGCACTGGGGACAGTGACCAAGTAATAGGCAGGTGAGAGGAGCCCAGGAGGATGACATGGGGGCCTACTAACCTACAGAAATAGGATAAATGGTGCCCACCGGAGGACACCGACCCCTATTTCAAATTCATAATTTTGTTGAATTTGGAAAAATTTGGACCAACGACTCCATCTGTACAGTTGAACAGAAGTGGAATAAATTGTAGCCGGCATCAAGTCTTCTGGATTAAAGGCCAGACGTCCACATGATCGTCATCATCAAGTTCTTCCACGAGAACCCTGAATACCATGAGGACTGATTGAGGTCATTAATGTTAGGTAGAATGCCTAGAGGGGGCTGGGTGGTCTCGTGGCCTCAGGACCCCTGCAGATTTTGTTTTTTTTCTCCATCCGTCTGGAGTTTTTCTTTGTTTTTTCTGTCCTCCCTGGCCATCAGACCTTATTTTTATTCTATGTTAATAAGTGTTGCCTAATTTATTTGTTATATATTTTGATTTTTTTCTCTTTCTTCATCCTGTGAAGCACTTTGAGCTACATCACTTGTATGAAAATGTGCTATAGAAATAAATGTTGCTGTATGTCAAGTGTACATTTAAACAGAAACTACTGGGGGATGAGTTAACCAAGAATAAGACAAAGAAAGGCGTCAGAATCATAAGATCAGAAATAACCAAAAAAACTAAACTTATGGGGTACGACATTGATCGGAAATGAGAAGCAAAAAGTTGAAACCAGAAGCACAAAGCTAAGACTGTCACGATCAGGCTTATGATTTTTATTTATTTATTTAACCTCCTTAGCTTGTGTTGTGAAAACAGAGTTAAAAATGTTAGTCCCGAGTGTCACTCAGGCACCTGTATAGACGCGTCTCACATAAGCGTTAGTCCCGATGATTACTTGGGCAGTAAAAGTGCCCACAGTGTTAGTCCCGTGTGTTCCTCAAGCATCGGTGGAGGCGTGTCTCACGTAAGTGTGAGGCCTGAATGTTACATGTGTTGTCACAGATGAGTGGGGACACTGCCCGGCCGGGACGCCTGGATAGTCCCCAAGTTGGACGATACTTTGTTACTTAGTTGGCCGCCTGGGTCTATTTGGGGGCCACAGGGGCGGAGCTGGGACGCTCATTATGAAAGAACGTGGCCACCGCCAGGGGGGCGCCCGGAGAATTAGAGAATCCTGGATGGCAGAACTTCCGCCACACCAGGAAGTGCTGTTGAAAGCAATTCCAAGGACACCCAGAGTGTTTCCAGGTGCTTTCTGACACTTCCGCCACACCAGGAAGTGACATCAAGGGGAGCACCTGGGGCTCATCCGGGTCATGATAAAAGGGGCCGCCTCCCTCCAGTAGAGGAGCCAGAGTTGGGAGGAAGGAGACGAAGCTTGTGAGGAGGAGAGAGGAGGTCAAGAGAGAGAGAGAGAGATAGAACAAGAGAAAGAAGAAGAGAGTTGGTGAAAGAAGGCATTGTGGTGCTGAAAATATTAATAAAGAAGTGTGTTTTGGACATTCTGGTGTCGGTCTGTCTGTGTTCGGGGGTATGCTTTCCACAGTGTCTTCTCTTAGCCTCATAATGGCGTCTCATAAGAAACATTTTTCAGCAGCAGTGATGTTGAGGAGCCTCTCATGAGCAGCGATGATGAAGTGAATGTGACTTCAGGCAGCGAAATCAGAATGGACAGTAAAACCGAAAGCAATTCAGGTGAATTGGAAAGTGATGCTTGCATTTGGGTTTCTTTTGACTCTGCTTCAAGTTAACCTGCAAAACGTTGTTTTGATTCTGTGGGGCAGCCAGGAATAAAAGTGAACGTTGAGAACCAAAATCCACTTACTTACTTAAAGTAATTTCTTGATAAATGATGTGATCAAAAGAATTGTTGTGGAGCTGAGCGCTGTTGGGTAAACAAACACCTAAGCAGCAGATGGGGACAGGTAGCTGCTGATGATATCTGATATTAGCAGCATCATCATTATTATTATACTTTTACACTTCTTTACACTTCTGACTTTGTAGTTTTACAGTAAAAGGTTGAAATTTAATAAAAAATGTCATTTTTAAACCCAAACAATGCAATGTTTTTTACATGTTTTTTTTTTTTTTTTGAGAAAAAATATATCGCTAAGGAGGTTACTCTCCAGGTGATTCTTGGCCTTTAAACATTGCTTACATAGCACATTGCCGCTCTGTCTTCCTCATTCTTCAGACCGGAACTCCAACCCTCCAACTCACATATTTCTATAGAAGCATAAAGACTGGTGGTCAGCAGAAGGCACTGCCCCTGTTTCTGGTGACAGTGACAAGTACAATACAATACAATACAATTTATTTTTGTATAGCCCAAATTCACACAGGAACTGCCGTAATGGGCTGCCTCTTGACAGCCCCCCAGCCTTGACTCTCTGAGAAGAAAAAAACCTTTTAGGGAAAAATGGAAGAAACCTCGGGAAAGGCAGTTCAAAGAGAGACCCCTTTCCAGGTAGGTTGGGCGTGCAGTGGGTGTCAAAAAGAAGGGGGTCAATACAATACAATACACAGAACAGAACAAATCCTTAATACAGTATAAAAATAAAAATTTTAGAAGTACGGAGCAGAATTTAACAATAGATGATATCCCATAATATGATTTTGATATTTTTAGAGTTCTGGAGACCTCATCCATCAAGCTGCCTCCCCCATTTGGCCATTCCACGGCTGAAACGTTGCTCCGATGAAAGGACCCCTCTACCCCATGATTCCTGTGATCCTCCGTCAGAGATGACTTTAGCTTAGGCAGGCAAAACAAATTGGCAATTGGGCAGTGGCACCAAGTGCCACATTTGAGTACCGAGAAGAGAAACCGAATAGGTGAGAGTTAGTAACAAATTATATCTATCATGTTACTTATGTTTTAGTGCTAATGACTAACAATAGAGATGCAGCCTGTACAGTTAATCAGCAGCTCTAGTCGTGGTATGCTAAACTGAAGTAGTGAGTCTTCAGCTGAGATTTAAAAGTTGGGATCGAAGGGGCGCTGACCCCTGCTTCACAAATTATGAGCGTGAAACAAAAGATAAAGGCAATTTGAAAAAGACACGGTAACCACAATAGGCAGAAGCTGACACGATGCAATAAGTTCGCAGTGGCTTGTGGGTAGTTTGAACACGCTCAGTGCAGCACTCTGCTGTTGGTCTAGTTGAAGTCAAGGTCAAATGAAGGTGGATGATCCGCACCATTGTTACATCTCACATTTACATTTTCAAAAGTCTCCGTTTTCACCGATCCACACAGCATTGAGATTATTTTGCCTAGAGGGAGTGAAACTTGTGGAAATTCACCATTTTCTTGGAGAGGGTAGTAGTGGCAATGGGCCTAGCAGGTCAGCCCAGACTTCCCTGCCCAAGCTACTGATTACAACTCTTTCTTGGAAATTCCCAGTTATTCCCAAGCCAGCCAGCATGACCTGGGTCTGACACAGCATCTCCAACCCAGTGGACCGTGTCCAGAGCTGCACTGTGAGGAGACATCCTTACGACGTGCCCAAACCACCTCAACCTCGTTTCTGTCACTTGTTCTGGCCATTGCACTTTTTAGGTCAGTAGCTCATTGCCGTAGGTGAGGACAGGGATGTGACGGTGGGTTTGGTCTTTAGATTCAGCGTCCACTTTACCACCACAGACTGGCACAGCGCACATACACCAGCTGCTGCTGCTCCAGTCTGCTTGTCAATCTCACATTCCTTTGTCTGTCACGTGTGGTAAAGACCCCGAGATACTTGATCTCCACTAAGGGCAGTTGTTCCCCCCTCACCTGGCAAAACAATCTGCTCATATCCAAGAACCATGTGGGCTCATCACCTGCAAGTTAAGGGTACGGGTCGGGCGTGATGCCAGTCCAGTGTCAGGCATAAAAATAATAATACATTCTATTTATAAAGCAGCCTTCTGATGCTCAAGGTGTTATAGGCCTAGGCGGACAAGACCTCAATGGGCTGGACCCTCACAATGGAGACTGGCATTGGGAATTTGGGGGTGTGGGAGGCAACTTGTACAAACTCCACTCAGAAAGTGAGCAGGCATGGGATTCAGACCTGGGATGTGTCGAAACAGCAGCGCTCACCTCGGCGCTATAGCATCACCCCTGTGTCAGGACTGCATTGCTTTAGGGTTTCATTCTAGGGCGCAGACGCTCCGAGGGGCTTATTACTCCAAAGAGGCCACCCTTACTTTTATTTTTTAATGCCTGGCCTGATTTGTGTTGGTGTGCCATGCCTCGGCTGTCACAGGGTGGCCTTTTGCAATATGCGTGGGATTAGTTTAATCCCCAGCTTTACCTTTCCTAGGACTGCAATGACCAAAAGTGCACCCACATGAAATGCATGCTGGGAGTGCTCCTGAAGAGCAGGCCATTGCAATGGCTGGATGGAATACGTGTGTGCATTAGCATTGTGTGTGTGCTGGGCACGAGGCAAATGACGAGCTAAATAATTCATTACGATGACAGCTGTGCAGATGCACTCTGCTTAAAATCAGACGCAAACGGCTGACTCCCACCACTGCCAGCAGCTATTCTGCTGTGCTAAGCAGATATACAGGAGCTGTGAGGAGCGAAGAAAAATGCATTCAGTGTGCTAAGACGGGAGGGGGGGGATATGGGTGTTTGCCGTGGTGCCAGCAGTACAAAGAGACCTTGAGCCATCAGGTGGAATGTCACTGCCAGTAAAGAGGAGCTGGGGGGCCATGTTACTGCACTACGAGGGGCCTGGGCAGTCATTCCAAACTGCCCCCTGTGCTGCACAGAGACAATGAGCATACATGGTGTAAGCTGCTTATAAGCAGAGCTCAATCGGGACACCGTGTAGCGCGTTCAGCCAGTTTTCAGTCAGAAATTTAAAGGAAAACATCTGAAATCGGGAAGAACCTCTCCAGACTGCAGCAAGAAGAATAACTAAGGACTGCGTCACACTCCACGACTGTGGCCCACTTAACAGCTGCCTGTGCGGGACCTTGATCACATGACGAGGAATTGCAGGGGATGATGGATTACATGACCGCCTCACAACATTTCAGCACAGTTTCAAAATTCCAAGGGCGCTGCAAAAGATCACCAGGCTGACACATCTTGGCATTTCTCCTTCTCCACTGTGGCATTGAACAGACGCTTGTGTCGTCTTCCATTTTCCTCTCCTCTGGTTGTGCAGTCCTTCATTTCTTGAAGCTGCCATTGCTCTTCTCCTTTTGTTTCCTTATACGTTTTTTTTTGATTTCGCTCTCCTCTGTGTGTGAGCGTTGTGATTCATAATTGGGAACTTAGTAGGGGGACCCAAAAATATAAAAAAATTGTATATTTCCAAAATTGAATCACCCTGAAAATACTCCCCTGAGACACAATACACTTGTCCCACCACTTTTTCTGGCGGCCTGCGTCACCAGCACCTACTCAAAGCATCATGATGCACCAACATTGATGGACTGAAAGCCAGAAGTCTACGTGACCATCATCATCAGGTCCTTCGATGAAAACCCTAAATACAAAGAGGACTGTTTGATTTATGTTAGGTAGATTGCCCAGAGGGGACTGGGCGGTCTCGTGGTCTGGAACCCCTACAGATTTTATTTTTTCTCCAGCCTTTGGAGTTTTTTTTTGTTTTTCTGTCCACCCTGGCCATCGGACCTTACTCTTATTCTGTGTTAATTAATGTTGACTTATGTTTATTTTTTATTGTGTCTTCTATTTCTCTATTCATTTTGTAAAGCACTTTGAGCTACATTTTTTTGTATGAATATGTGCTATATAAATAAATGTTGATTGATTGATTGATTGAAAACTATTTTGAAACAAAGTGATTGCTTTCAGTGCCTCCGTCGTTTGCTTCTTGATCTCCTCAACATCCTGAAACGCTTTCCTTTAAGGTCCCTCTTCCTTTTTAGAAATAAGAAAAATTTGCAGGGTGCAAAGTCCGGGAATGGGGGGGGGGTGGCAAACTGTTGTCATCCCGTTTTTCGTGAGAAACCGCCACACACTCAATGCTGTGTGGGCAGGAGCGTTGTTGTGATGCAGAAGCCACTCGCCTGATTGCCACAATTCAGGTTGTTTTCTCCGCACTGCATCACTCAATTGCTTGAGCACTTCAAGGGCACCACTTGGCCAAATGATGCCAAGGGCAGTCTAATACACGCACCTAGTGGCAAACGTTGGAACTAATGACCCTCCAGAAAAAAATGATCGTTATTTTTGGGTTCCCCCTCATATTGGTTGTCAATTCTTAGACACAAAGGGGTCTGACCCTGTGACTTGTGACAAAAAGTTAGTCATGGCTTGTCACAGAGCACCATGACTAAGATTACATCTGCACTGCTATGGTTTCATTTCAGAACGGTATTTTCAAACAAAAACAATCTCCATCCACATCAACATTTTCATGTCGTTCACAGACGTTGTCACACACGTGCGCATGGGAGGCATCTAAAGGGCCTGAATGAGAGCAATTGCATGCCAGGCCAGGGGGTGGCGGAGTGTGCTAACTCTTTCTCTCGCTTTTCTGCAGACCTGTTATGGGAAATTCCGCCTGGCCCCAATGACATCACTTCTGTTTCCAGCCCTATTGATGACATCACTTCCTCTGCTGTCCTTTAGAGCCACTTTTTACAAGCAAATCAGTTCTGTGTTGGACTTGAACCTGTACACATCTGTACAACCAATTTATCCTTTTGCAACCAAGAATATTATATGAGTGGTTGCCCCAAACTTTTTTTGGCTCCTTTATTTGTCTATCCTTCACAACTTATATGATGTAGCCGGTTCACCGACAAAACCGCGATGGACAAATCAGCACCGACAAACCCGCTAACTGGTTTTCGACAAATGCACGCCAACAAAATCGCCACAACAACAACAACAACAACATTTATTTATATAGCACATTTTCATACAAACAGTAGCTCAAAGTGCTTTACATATTAAAGAATAGAAAAATGAAAGACACAATTATAAAACAAAATAAATCAACATTAATTAACATCGAATAAGAGTAAGGTCCAATGGCCAGGGGACAGAAAAACAAAAACTCCAGACGGCTGGAGAAAAAATAAAATCTGTAGGGATTCCAGACCATTAGACCGCCCAGTCCCCTCTGGGCATTCTACCTAACATAAATGAAACAGTCCTCTTTGGATTTAGGATTCTCACGGAAGGGCTTGATGATGATGATGATCACATAGAGTTCTGCCTTTTAATCCGTCCATCATTGTTGGAGCATCAAGAAGCTTTGAGTAGGTGGTGGTGGTGCAGGCCACCACCACAAAGAAACCGGAAAAAGAAACAGAAAAGAGAGTAGGGGTCAGTACGACAAAATCGCGAGAGAGGCCAAGAGAGTGGGACGCGTACGTGCGCATTATGTACAAATTATGTGCTAGGTTATAACTGTTATAACTGCTGATGGCATGCCGCGAACAAATAACTCAGTCGAGGGTTGGCATAACGCATCGTATACAAAGCGGAATTACCAGCTAAATACGCTCAACTATCAAGACGTCCCTGCTGCAATTCTTCCTACATATGCAGATCGTAATCTTAAGGACTATCTACGTACCGTGCTGATGGCATGCCGCGTCTCAGAATATTGACTTCTAAAATAAACATTATTATATATGCTTTAAACTAGTAATTCATATTTAATGAAACTTTCGCGATTTTGTCTGCGCGATTTTGTCGGCGCGATTTTGACGCCGCGTTTTAATCGCCGCTATTTTGTCGCCGCTCATATGTCTATCGCGCAAATGTCGGGTCACAGATGTAGCCATTCACCTACAATGGGCATGAGCGCATCAATGGAAACAGTGTCCCCCATGAAGGAGAGGTAACACTGCTGGCCATAGGATTATCACAAAACTGTAGTGAACAGTAAATTGCTTGCTTTTCCATGTGTACCCAGCATTCAAAGTGTGCAACACAACACAATCCTCTGTGTCCACCATTTTGGAATATGACTTTCTCTCATGATGGGAATGAGACATTGTAATGAGTAGGATCCAATCAGGAGAATGCCCTGTAATAAGCACAAACCAATGATTATGCTTTCATACTTCTCCATTTTCAACCAACCAGAGAGCAACTCCAAAGCGGCATTTTCAGAAACATACGGCTCTAGAGAGCGTTTTTAAAAGCCTTTGCTTTTGGGGGTTGAAAATGCTGGGGTAATGTGGACGAAAGATGAAAGTGGAGACTAATGTCTGTGTTTTTTACTGGAAATGTGGAAATGTGGATGTAGTCTGTGTTGCTCGGGTTGTCACATATCACACAAAAGCGCTTGGGAGAAGGTCGGAAGACACACAAAATGTTATTTCTCAGCCGAACCAGGGGATGACGCTGTTATCTGACCCTCTCTCTCCTTTTGTTCCACTGCAGACAAGCAGAAGAACCACCCAAACAGTGGCGTATCCATCAACCCTCCCTCTGATGACGTCACTTCATTCCATGCCTAATGACCACTTCCCACATGGATCCACCTACCGAAGACATCACTTCCTCCTTCCGGCCTCCCTGGACCATCTCCTTTACCCGCTGTAATCAGTTCCTATTTTTGAGTTCAATTGTAACCACTGCGACTTCAGTATATGGGGTGACCATCCCCAAGCCTTTTTACACACCCTACATGAATATGTAATCAAATGCGGCAAAAGAAAATGTCTGGAAATGTGACATCTTTTAAGGTGGCACACGCCAGGCCTTCTTGAAGGCTTCTGCCCAGAGCTCAGTCACTCTTCTGCTTCTTCTTCTTCATCTTCTGTCCTGTCTCTCACCACTTCATCACCCAATAGCACACGTGTGGTGAGCGCACTGGCACAAAAACGGCTGCCACTGCATCATCCAGGTGGATGCTACACATTAGTGGCTGCTCAAGTGGCTCCATTTCTCACACAAGCGCTTGTGTAGTGAGAAAAGCGTTATATAAATGTAAAGAATTTTTCTTATTATTACTATTAACTCTGCAAATGTCCCTGAGTTGCCCCGCCAGAGCCTGGTCTTGAACCCCACTGAACATCTCCGGAGAGTCCTAAAAAGAGCCGTCCACTTCAGGCCTCCATCCAGCCTGAGAGTTTCAGAGGATCTGCTGGGAAGAATGGCAGGAAATCCTCCAGATGTGTAAAGCTTGTCACTTCAGACTCAAGAACAAGATGCCAGGCTGAAATGGCTGCCACAAAGAAGTACTGTGGTAAGGGTCCGAATATTTGAGTCAATGGGATATTTCAGTTTTTTCATTTTTAATACATTTGCAAAATCTTCAACGGTCCTGTTTTCTCTTTCTCATTCTGTGTTGTTGCTTGGTGAGGAATTTAATGAATGTATGAAGGTTGTAAATCAAATGTGTGGAATGTGAAGGAGTCGGAATACTTTGTGAATCCGCTGTAATTGCAAAATGTCGTATTTGTCCCATTTGTTGACACTGTGACAGATTGGGTCCGCTATCGCTCCCTCGAACCCTTGTCCAAGACGCCAGACACCAGGTAAAAGTCCAAATAGTTGACTTTTTATTAACATAAAGTGCACAAAGCACCCTCCTCTCCACATTACTCATTAAATAAATCACAATTCTCAATAATACACAATCCACCACTCCCAGACGCGTTGCCACCCTTCCACCCAGCTCAGCTCCTCGTCTGGGAGTTCCCAGAGTCCTTTTATAGTTCCTGATCCAGAAGTGTTTCCCACCCTTCAGTCCATGATTCCTTATCACTTTCGGGTCAGATAAAAAGTCCTTTTCTTCAACCCGGTAGTATGTCACTTCTGCTGTCGCTTTGCCTATGACGCACTTCTGGGTTATAAGGCATATGTGACTCTCTGGGCCTCCCTGCAGCGTCCTCTGTTGGCCCCTGGGGTATCCAGCAGGTTTGTAGGGGAAAACTCCACAGTCCATAATTCCCTGCTGGTATCCGGGGCACCTCCATGCTGCAGGGAGAACTCCGTCTGGCGGCCTGGGGGTATTGGCCGTGATGACAAGCCGGTCATAGACCACAATACCCATTGCACGCCCAACCTACCTGGGAGGGGGTCTCTCTCCCTCTCTGAATTCACCTTCCCAAGATTTCTTCCATTTTTATTTCCCTACAAGGTTTTTTTTTTATTTGGGTTTTTTTTCCTATCGTCTTAGAGAATGGGTGTTGAACTCCAGTCCTGGAGGGCCGCAGTGGCTGCAGGTTTTCATTCTAACCATCTTCTTCATTAGTGAGCTGGTTTGCTGCTAATTAACTTCTTTTGCCTTAGTTTTAATTAACTTGACTCAGACGCCTTAGTTGTCTCTTTTTCTTTAATTAGCAGCCAAACAATAATGAGGCACAAAACAAGACACCACATGACCAGCTCACCTGTGCCCATCACACAATATCTCAAAATAAAGCAAGGCAATGGTATCGGTAATGTTGATCTCTCAGGTCACCAAAACATTTTGACGGTGTTCTTAGAAATTGGAAATGTCTGCTGTGGCAGAATGAGAGCAACAGCAAGCCATGGAATTAAATAATGGGTTTAATTAACAGCAAGAATCGGCTTCTCATTAAGAAAGAGATTGGAGTGAAACTGGTTGGAGATTGAAATCCCAGTTTAGCTGGTCATCTGTTTCATGTCTCATTTCTGTTTGGCTGTCATTTAATGAAGAAAGGAATCAATTCAGAGGACTGGGTCCTTAAAAATAAGGCTATTAAAATTCAATTCTATTAAAAGAAGTTAATCAGCAGTGAAAACTGGACACTGATGAGAAAAAGAGTTAGAAAGAAAACCTGCAGCCACTGCGGCCCTCCAGGCCCGAAGTTCGACACCCGTGTCTTAGAGAGTCAAGACTCCCGGGGGGGATGCTGTTGAAAAACAGGGCCTGTTAAAGCCCATTGAGGAATTCCTAGTGAGATCTGGGGCTGTGCAAGAAGTAAATTGTTGTTGTTGTAAAGGGTTAAGGCAGGCCTAGTGTAAAAATGTTTGAGGACTGCAGAATATAAAGGCTCAGGGCGGTGCTTCATCAGTGACATCAGAGTGGCCCCGCCTCTTAGGGCTTCACCCACAAAGTCCAAGGAGCATAAGACAACTGTACAGTATGTATAGAAAGTAAATAGTAAAGACAAAATGATCAAAAAATACATAGTTACAAAAACATATGAAATTAAAGAAATAAATCAAGTGATGGAAAATAACCTCAACTGATGCACTACCTGTAAATGTGGAGGGTCTGTGACTTAAGTTTCTTAAATGTAAAAATGTTCCAAGAAGTACCAGATGGAGATTTAAAATCCGTGCTGAAGGGTCAGGCTACAAATGTTGGCTACATCAGACCATGATGGATGGCAGGTCATTGTGGCGCTTTGTTGATTAATGACAGTGTCAGACGAATATTGAATCATTATCATCTGCAGACAATTCAGCGGGGAGGCTGCTGGTAGTGTAAGGGGGGATTACTGAGTATGCATTTATTAACTGTAGGCAGAAAGTGTCACCAGGCCACAGTTAGGGGGGCTTGCTTCCTCCTTCTTTCATTTCTACATATACGTTACATTGTTTTCTTTTTTTTTCACTTTTACTTCTACTCTCAAACATCATGTCACTGTCCTGGAGCAGGTGGGCTGCTGTGACTGAGGGTCACACATGTCACCCCATGTCACCGAGTGAGACACTCCTATAAAGCAGAAGCTGTTTCAGCACACGACTCTGCAATTGTTTCAGTGTTTTGCCATTGAATGAGCAAAAGAGAAAAATATATATCAAATAAAAGTAAAAGTAAACTCTGTCACCAGCAAACTACTCCATAATCGAAGTCACACAGAATATTTCTGTTTTCAAACAAACAAGCTTGAGAGTTTGCTATTGGTTTTCAGTTGGAGATTGTGACATGTGAAACCTTCATTCTGCGCACGCAATTCAAGACATCTCAATGAAATCGAACAGATGTGCCTGATTTATTAACAACACCTAAACAATTGCTTTTCCAAGGAATTATCTAATCAGCCAATCATGTGGCAACAACACAACTCATAAAACCCTGCAAACACAGGGCAGCAGCTTCAGTTAATGCTCACATCAAACACCAGAATGGGTAAAACCGTGATCTCAGTGATTTCCAATGTGGTATGCTTGTTGGGGCAAGACAGACTGGTTTAAGTATTTCTGTAACTACTAGTTTCCTGCCAGTTCCACACACAACAGTCTCTGGAGTTTACTCAGAATGGTGCAAGAAACCAAAAACCTCCAGTGAATGGCAATTCTGTGGACAGAAACACCTTGTTGATGGACTGAGGTCAGAGGAGAATGGCCAGACTGAATCGAGCTGACAGAAAGACCACAGTAGTTCAGATAACCACTGACCAACTGGGGTGAGGGAGCAGAACTCCATCTCTGAACCTCAATTCAGATGGGCTACTACAGCAGAGGATCACTCCTGTCAGCCAAGAACAGATAGCTGAGGCTATAGTGGGCACTGAAGAGATGAAGACTGGATAAAAGTAGCCTGGTCTGATGAATTCCGACCTCTGCTGTGGCACAGAGATATGGTCAGAATTTGGTGCCAAGAGCGCTAATTCATGCACACAACCTGCATTGTGTCAACAGTCCACGCTGGTGGTACGGGTGTTTTGGTGTGGGGAATGTTTTCTTGGCACACTTTGAGCCCGTTAAAACCAATCCATCACCACTTGAAGATCACAGCCTATTGTTGTTAAACATGTCCATCCCTTCATGGCCACAATGTGCCCATCTTCTAATGGCTACTTTCATAATGATAATGCAACAGGCCACAATGCAAAAATTGCCTCAAACATGGCAATAAACACCTCTGGATGTGGAACAACGGGAGAGTCCCAGTATAAATGTGAAGCTGACAAAAGTGAAGAAATTGTTTGATGCAATCAAGTCAAGATGGACCAGAATCTCAAAGAAATGTGGAATCCATGCACTGAATCATTTTGTGGAATCCATGAACTGAATCATTTTGTTAAATGGTGCGACTCAAACCACCTACACCTGAACACCATCAAAACCAAGGAGCTGGTGGTGGATTGTAGGAGGCCCAGGCCCCTCATGGACCCCGTATTCAACAGAGGTGACTGTGTGCAGGTGGTGCAGACCTATAAATACCTGGGAGTGCAGCTGGATGACAAATTGGACTGGACTGCCAATACTGATGCTCTGTGTAAGAAAGGTCAGAGCAGACTATACTTTCTGAGAAGGTTGGCGTCCTTCAACATCTGCAATAAGATACTGCAGATGTTCTACCAGACGGTTGATTCCTACAGAGTGCTTTTCTGGAAAGAATTAATGTAATCCACACAATGATATAAAAAGCAGATACGCCATTATCTGAAACTGTGGATACTCAAAAACAATCTTCTCACACACTTTACTTTGCTATTCTGACCTTCTTGCTCTTGACTTTCGCTTGTTTTTTCTTTTCTATGATCTTTTGATTAATACTTTGGCTTAGTTAAAAGATATGACCGTTTTTTTGGTTTCGATTCTCTGCTCATCTTACGTTTCCACTCCTGGTTATCCCTTTGAACTTCAGTAGCCTTAATGGATCACTAACGTTTGAAGAGTCCTGTTCTTGTGAGTG
The DNA here is from genome assembly GCF_016835505.1 of Polypterus senegalus. NCBI lineage: Eukaryota > Metazoa > Chordata > Cladistia > Polypteriformes > Polypteridae > Polypterus > Polypterus senegalus. Next base: position 27,850,472 of record NC_053162.1, on the reverse strand, counting down.
TTGATGTGATGGCTTATTGGATTTTTTGCTTCTATTTTTGGAGTGGATTACTGGATTGAGGATTTAAATTTGTTTTTGTGAGTTTCCTTGTTAGATAAGCCCGTTTTGCCTTTTCATTTTTGCCTTGATATTATTGTTTGTTTCTCATGTGTTTATTTTAACAAGCATCATCATTTATAAAGATTGTCAATTAGACTTGTCTCTCAAGGCAGGGGTTTTTATGCAGCTCCTCTCCCTTGGGGGGCAATTTATATGTTTAAATTCTCTGACATTTAAAGGTAAATTTTGAACTTTTGAAATTAGGTTCCCTATTTGGGCCTGTGTAGGCCAAAGCCTGCCTGCAGAGTTTCGGGTCAGGTTGCCTGGGGTTGGGCCTTTCCTGGGCAGGCTAGGGAGGGTCCTAGCTTATTTTATGGGTCTTTTAGAGGTTTCACACTATTTTATGTGCTGCTCCTCACAACACAGGTAACGTCAGTGAGTCCATGGAAAGTATGAAACTGTCAATCTTGCGCTTTACTGCCCTTTAACTAATGCGACAGAGCAAAGCATTCAATTATTCAACTTAAAGTCTTATATTGGGCACATTTAACTCAGTTAAAATTGTCCAAAATGTATCCAGGGGAAGATTCAACCTGTGGACGTTGAAATTGAGCTCCAGCCTCACTGGACCACGTCTTCTGGGCGTGCAACAAATTAACAACATTCTGGACCAAAATCTTTGAATGCCTATCAGAGAGCTTTGATGTGACAGTCACTCCTAACCCATCCACAGCCATGTTTGGTGGACCCCCAGATGGACTTAAGTGGAGACGGACAACTTGATTGTAGCACGCAGGCTTATCTTCTTCAACTGGTAGAATCCCGTGAGTGGGTAACTGATGTGTTATACGATCTGAAATTGGAAAAAAATAAACTCTCACATAGAGGATCTGTTCAAAACTTTTTAAAAATATGGCAAGATCTAATTTAAAAACTTTAAGATTAAACTTTAATATCGGGAAATGATATTCTCCCTTCTTTGCTGTTGTTGTTGCTTTTTAAGGATTGCTCTTGTTGTTGGCTCTCCTCTCTTTTTCTTGGGTGAGGGTTGATTTTAAGTTTGTTAAGTTTGACTTGATTGTATGTAATGCTACTCTCTTTTTTGCTAAAATAAATCTTGATGATATGGAATATTAACTTCTCTCTATATATAAAATCCAACATCTCTCTGTCTGTATGTCGGTCCGCTTTTCACAAGAGATATATTTAATGGATTTAGATCGGGTTTTTTCCTATAATTTGCTTGAACATTTCCGTTGATTTTGCGACTTCTCTCAATGCACTAAGAATCATAGTTCGCTCGTGGTAACAATTTATTTACGTGAACCTGAGAGAGACACATTGGGCCGAGGGGAGAGGAGCAGAGCCGTCCTCACTCACGTGCCTGTCTCAGAGCGTGTTCCTTATCTCCACTTAGATAGCAAACGAAAGAACTACTTAATGGATTTAGATCGGGTTTTTTCCTTTGTAGCACTTTGAGCTACATCATTTGTATGAAACTGAGCTATATAAATATGTGTTGTTGTTGTTGTTTCCTATAATTTGCTTGGACATTGCGGTTGATATTGCGACTTCTTTCATTGAGCTAAGTATCATAGTTCCCTTGCAGGAGTGATATATTCGCGCTAATCCAAGACAGAGGCTGCGGGCTGAGGGTAGAGGGAAGCGCAACATCGGGAGTGGGGAGCCAGGCAGGACCCTCCTCACTCACGTGCCACCCTCTGTTTGAGTCGGCCTACCTCTGCGGTTTGGAGTGTACCTTGCCTCCACTTAGCTAGCGTTACCTGTTTGCTTATTGATTTTTAAGGTTTGTCCTGTTTCACTACTACGCAGGGGGAGCCATGGAGGACAGCTAGTTTTAAACCTACAAAAATAAAAAAACCTAATAGGATAGACAAGTGAATTTAACAGTTCTTAATAAGAGAAACTCCGGCCCCCTGCAACCATGAACTGTAAAAGCAGGCTACTAAAGTGAATGGATGGATCATTAAGGTTGGCTTCCTCTCAAAGTCCACACACACAGTGTAAGACCGCTTGTCCTGAGTCCTGCTGTCCTGTCTATGGTAGATTCTGTCTGGCACCCAGTGTGTCCAGGACAGCCTCTGCCCTGCTGTCCCTTTATAATTGACAAAGAGGGTTCAGATAATAGATGGATGGATTCTGGAGTGCAGATGTCTTGCAGGGCCCTCTGGCTGCTTTAAGGACCACTGAATGAGAGGACAGTTTACACTTTTGAAAATGAAGCTACAGAAGATGGCAGTATGGATACTGTGACAGATGTTACACAATGAACTCAATACAGACACTGCATCCTGGAGTGCTTGGTAAAGTGGCTGCAAAAGGCGCTATATTATTACTTATACTAAGAGCTCCTACCATTGTTGTTCTTGAGGCCTGCCACCCATTCTGATCTTAAAGCTCATTTTTGTGCCTTCAGGTTTGGTTCCTGCTTTGCTCTCTTGCTGATGGGAGTGACTCAGCTTCATAGGGGATTCTTATTCATAGGAATAGAGAAGGCTGGCTCAGTTCCCATTGCCGAGTTCAAAACTCATCCATATCTGATCTCTTTTCTGAATTTTTTTTGGGGTCTGTCCCTGCAGCCCTGGGATAAAAACATGAGCCAGGCCTGGATAGAGTGCCATGTCAGACATAGTCTCTCCTTCATCTAGATTTAATTTACTGAACCTGATTTATTCTTTTTTCAGGGTTACTGGGAGTATCAGATACAAGGAGTGACCCAACCCAACTAGCCATGCCAGTCATGCCATCCTAGGGCTGAGACTTCAGTTTATGCCTATGGGGAAAGCGTGCCAACTCCGTACAGATAGTGACTGTGCCACGACTTTAAATTTTAAATTTAAATTATGTATTACAGTAGATTGCGTGACCAGATTCTTCCTGAAAGAATGGCTCCTCAGGAGAAGTGGGGGGTTACTGGGGGTGACACAACTTTAAAATGCATGTTTATGATGCTCATACACACCACAGCTCTAAGGAATAAAACCAAACAAATATGGTCTGAATGTTAAACAGCAGCTTATACACTTGCTGGGGGTCGTATTGCTATGTTGCAACGCTATGGACCACCAGTGTGACGCTGCTAGCACATACGATGACCCAACTGAATTAGAAAGCCCCATACAGTCACTCAGATCTTATTATAGTGCCTGAGAGGGACACACTCCTTAGGCGGTCAAGGCCTGGCCAAGTGGGCGGGGCTATCTGGAAAAGCCAATGTGAAAGCAGCTCTGTGAGAGGGGCGCAGACACAGCACTTAGAGACCACTTCAGATGCATCTCTCATCTGCTAGAGTCCATTGGCCCTGATGTGCAGCCACCAGTAAGTCTCGGCTCTGGATCCTGGCCTTTTGTCAGCCCATTGAGTGTCACTTCTGAGTGGAGTGAGGCCTAGCCAGGCAGCGTGTATGAGCAGGAAAATGATTGGGGAGTCCATGGAGCAGCAGAATGCCTGAGTGATGTGGTGGAAGTCAAGAAGCCAAAATTCCTTCTTGGGCCATTCACCAGCAGTTAGCATAAAGAGGCTAATTCCATTTCTCCATCTTTTGTACCCCCTATCCCCTACACTGGTGGTAGCCGTGAGATAAAAGCTGACTAATGACCTGAGATGGAGGAATGGTTTTGCACTAACACTGGTGGACCCCTCAATCACACTCATGATGGTTCGCTTCAGGCAGGGCAGCAGACCAGATCACCTTGCACCTCGCAAATGTCCTGGTCGATGGAGTCTGTGTGACCCTTGAGTACAAAGGTTCTGAGAAGAGGGCAGTGTAGTGCCTAAGGGTCCGGACCTGACAGGAACATGCTCTTCAAGTGGACAAGACCCATCAAAGAGGACAGGATGACCTGGAGAAGGTAGCATAAAAGCAGCTCCATGAGTGGTGTTGTTGTGCATCTCCCACCTGCTAGACCCCATTGGCCCTGATACCTGATATGCAGCCACCGCCGAGTCTCAGATGTGGATCACGGCTTTAGGTTGCCTCATGGAGTTGGGGAGAAAGAGCGGCATGGGGGTTGCCTCTGACCCCGGAGGAGCGAAGCGAGATGGAGCCATGCAGTGTGTATGAGAGAGCGAAGGATCAAAGCACAACACGGGAGTGGTGAGGCCACTGAAGATGACAAAGCTCCTTTTAAGTGCCACTAAGTAGCAATTGACGAAAAATGACAAATTCCTCTACTTCATCCCTCACAGCCCCGTTTCATTTCATGAATGGCGATACGAGCAGCCTTATGCTTTTATAAATGCCGGCCTACCTGGTACACTTACTCTTTCCAGCACCTTTATATCTCTGTGTCCTCCATGGGGAATAAAACATCTACCTCCACGTGCCTGGCATATCAGTTTACTGCACTGTTTAAATTCTCCCTGACGTTTTACATTAAACAAGTACAAACCTGTAGTCATGTTGACGGATTAAGCACGCGGGTAAAGCCAGTGGTCTCAGAACTAACCACCAGTTCCCTCTTTGCTCCTTAATTACCGAAGATCTGATTGGTCTGATGTCACCTGTTTTGAGTTGAATTGATCTGATTGGTGTTTTTGTAATGTTGTAATGTATTGAAGGATGTCAGCTCCAGGGGGTTACTTTCTACAACAACTTGCATCCGGCACTGCTGTGTCGACGAACAGAGAACTGCGTCATGTCTAAAATACGGGACAAATGAGGATTTTTTTATTTTTTTTTATTTTATTAATTTTATTACAATCCATACATAGCAATCAAGTTTTTACAAAAAAAAGAATTATGTTAAGAACAGATCGATCCCTACCCCTGAGAGAGAGAGCAAGCCAAACGTAAAATTTAAGGCTTGTAAAAATACCTAAATTAATAAATTCTCTGTGCTTTATAAACTTATTTTAAAATATTACTGATTAGATCCTGCCATGTTTTGAAAAAAGTCTGTACAGATCCTCTAACTGAGTATTTGATTTTTTCCAATTGTTAAATAATATAACACATCAGTTTCCCACTGAAGAGGAGAGTTTGGGTTCTTCCAGTTTATCAGAATAAGTCTGCGTGCCAACAGTGTAGTGAATGCAATCACAATTTGTTTGTCTTTCTCCGCTTTAAGACCCTCTGGAAGAACACCAAACACAGCTGTTAATGGGTTAGGAGGGATTGTGAGTCCAAGGCTGTCTGAAAGGTAATTAAAATTGTTTGTCCAGAATAATGTTAATTTGGAGCAGGCCCAGAACATGTGACCTAGTGAGGCTGGGACTTGGTTGCAACGTTCGCAGGTTGGATCATGCCCTGGAAACATTTTGGAGAGTTTTAGTCGAGACAGATGTGCTCAATATATAATTTTGAGTTGTATAATTGTATGCTTGGCGCATATGGAGCTCGAGTGAATTCTATGCATTGCTACTTTCCACTCCTTTTCTGATATATTAATTGAGAGGTCATTTTCCCAGTGTCCTCTTGGATCTTTGAAAGGAAGGGATTGTAAAATGATTTTATATATTGTAGAGATGGAGTCTAATTCCTCAAAATTGAGCAATATTTTTTCCAGCGTGGATGAGGGTGCAAGATGAGGAAAATCTGAAAGGTTCTGTTTAGCCGGAATGTTAAATTTGGAATGTAATTGTTCATAGGATGCAAAGACGTTGTCTATATAAAGATCTCTAAGCAAGTTAATTCCAAATTTTTTCCAGATATTAAAAACTGCCTATGTCTGTGAAGGTTGAAAGAGGTGGTTCTCTTGCAGGGGTGCCACAGATAGAAGCTTCTCCATCTTAAAATGCTTTCTACATTGGTTCCAGATTCTAAGTGAGTGGAGCACAATTGGGTTATTAGTGTATTGCCGATAACGTGTGTTTATTGGAGCACAAAGCAAGGAATACAAAGAAGTACTGCAGGATTTTACGAGGATTTTTTTTTAAAAAAGTACAGGACTGCCTCAGCAGATGTCTGGTAACCATAACCCCAGTTATAATGTAACAAACACTCAAACAGAAACAAATCAGTCCAGCTATGTAAATTAATGTTGACTTATGTTTATTTTTTATTGTGTCTTCTATTTTTCTATTCATTTTGTAAAGCACTTTGAGCAACATTTTTTGTATGAAAATGTGCTATACAAATAAATGTTGATTGATTGATTGATTAAGAATACTGTAACCAGTAGGGGGCGCCATCGAGCCCCAAACCCCAGACACAATTGCATTTCGCACAGTCACAGGTTCAAGTATTGTCCAATCACAGCACCTCAATAAACAGATAAGCACCATCAGAGTCCCACATACAAAGAAGTATCGCTGTGGTGGGCTGGGGTGGGGCAGCATGAAGGTGGCAGACATTAAGCGGCGTAACAAACTGTTTGAGAAGGCTGGCTCTGTGAAACTGGACAGCTTGGAAACTGTGGCAGACCGGAGAATGTTGTCTAGACTTCAGTCCATTATTGAAAATGCTAATCAGCCACTTCATAATGTTGTGGTTGGACAGAGGAGCGTTTTTAGCAGTAGACTGACCAGCGTAAAGTGCCACACCGCACCTCCCCACAGCCTTCAGACTCTATAACTCCTCTTCTGGTCACTCATCCACACAATAAGCTGTTCTCTTTGTCATTAATGGATCTGCCAGAACATTTTTTCAGCCATCAGGAGGTTGGGAGGATGTGATGATACAACGCAGTGCCGTACCCACCGCATGACGTACCACCAGGATTGGGACCTCAATGACCCACACAACAGGTGACACCTCAGCACCACACTAGGACAGCATGAGGTTTTCACAGTGGCTGGTGTGCCAATCCTGTCCCCAACCCCAAAGTTTTCCCAATAAGCTGGAGGACCTGCAGATTAACGTCATAGCCAGGATGCAGCAGTTGCAGGTTAAGGGTCTTGCTCAAGGGCCCAAAAGAGTAGCGTCACGTCTGGCATTTTAGCGATTTGAACCAACAACCTTCTGATTGCCAGCACAGATGGCTAACCTCAGAGTCACCAAACTGCCCTAAAAGGGAACTCAGGGGACACAATCCTGGGGCCCTTGAATGGCAGGCAGCAACTAAACAGACGTGCAGCAACTCAACTGTTTCTTCTCATGTGAATGGCTTGCTCTGGTCTCAGAGTGCGCAATACTTCAGTTATATGTGCGATTTTATGAGGTGAAATACTTAGAGCTCAACGTGCTTACCTGTAGGGAAGAGTGAATGAGGATTTATTGCAGTTTATTTTGATATTGATTTTCTATTTTACTTTGTACGCTTTGTGGAAGACGACCAGGGGACATTGCCCCACCGGAGAAGGGAAGGACCGGGAGAGAGGCAATATCTTCCCCGGGGCGCAAGAGGGCAGCCCCCCGGATTACATCAGGGCCATGGATTGGGAGCTTGGAAGCTCAACCCTGTTAGGATCAATGGCCACCATCTATGGGCACCTGGACGGTCCCGGAGCCCTGGATGGCAGCACTATGGTCACACCAGGAGGTGCTGCAGGAACTTCATCAGGGCTCACCTGGAGCACATCCGGGTGCAACCTAAAAGGGGCCGCCTCACTCCAATCGCAGAGGACGGAGCTTACGAGGCGGCAGAAGAGAAGAAAAGGAAAGAAAGAGATGAGGACTGCGATTATTGGGGTTTGTGCACTGTGTGTGTTGTGCAGAGAAAAATAAAAAAGTCTGCTTGTGTGTCTCAGTGTCTGTCTGGAGCCGGGCCGATCTTCTACAGCTTACTTTTTAGATTTGCTCGCTGTGTTACTTGTGCCTTTGTCTATCTGTACAGCTGTAACATAAGTCATCTCCTTCAGGATTAACTCTTTCAGGGCTGATGTCCTTTTGTCTAAAATTCTGGGGTAGAGGACAGTAACCAGCTGTAAACTGCAACAAAACTTAGCCTTACGTTTTAGTTCGACTCTCTTTGCTAGAGAAGAGTTACATAGCTTTGTTGATTTATCCTCGATTCCCTACATGTGCATGAGTAGCGAAGAGCAAAAAACCTCCAAAATGGCATCAACATCTGGCAAAACTGCAAAGCGAATGTGCAAAGCAAAATACTCCATGGACATTTTATGTAATTTCATTAAATAGGACTGTGACTTGTGGGCACGGTGGCGCAATGCTGCCTCGCAGTTAAGAGACGCGGGTTCGCTTCCTGGGTCCACCCTGCGTGGGGTTTGCATGTTCTCCCCGTGTCTGCATGGGTTTCCTCCCACAGTCCAAAGACATGCAGGTTTGGTGCATTGGCGATTCTAAATTGTCTCTGGTGTGTGTGTGTGTGTGTGCACCCTGCAGTGGGCTGGCGCCCTGGGTTTGTTTCCTGCCTTGTGCCCTGTGTTGGCTGGGATTGGCTCCAGCAGATCCCTGTGACCCTGTTGTTAGGATATAGCGGGTTGGATAATGGATGGATGGAGGACTCTGACTTGTCAGACTCCAAGTTTGATGGAAATGATCTGGAGATATCGAAAACGAAAGGTATCAGCATCAGATGATCGGCCCCCAGCTGATCGTGGTGCTGAACACGTTTATGCAGCTGATGCGCCTACAGCAGAGTTCGCCTGGGGGGACCACCACTTATGATAACAAAAAGGTACAAACTATATTGTGTCACACTGCAACCACCACCACCACCCACTTGCTGTGCGAAGACAGCCAGGCAGCCAGCCCACCGTGCATGCCTGCCCCCATTGCTGCCAGACATGCAGAACATGTGCCATCAGCAGCCACTGCACATAGCAACAGACGTTTTATATTGAATTGTGTGAAACCATTGCTTTGTGTGCTTTTCCGAAAACTGAGTTTTTTGGAAAAAATATTCAGCCCTCAAAGAGTTAATAAAGTTTTCTCATTCAGATTCCTGACGCTTCTTTCCTGTGGGATCCAGGAGTACTTCTGGTGCCCCAGCATTAACATGGCGGTGGCACTTCCAGGTCATGTGGTGCTCCCAAAAACAGGGAAGACATCTACCGGCAATGACTTCTGGTGCCACCCAAGGACCCCAACAGGGCTGCTCTTCAGAGCTACAGGTCCCACACAACCCTGCCGGTGCCCAGCATGGGCACTGCCACATATCATACTGGGGGGTGAATTGTCCTTCAGCCCACCCATTAGTCTTTATCCTTGACGAGGATTTGAATTAGTCATCATTCCGGCCTTGTTGTACCACCATCCATGTTGTCCTTCCGTTACGGCCTCCTGCCTTGGTAAGTCGTTGTTCTTCATCCCAGCCGATATGCTTGTCCATCCATTATGACATCCACAATGCCTTTTATCCAGTAAATCACAGAAAGCATGAAGATTTGTTAATCACTAATAACTCCAACCTTATTCAAAAAGACATTAACAAAAATGACAGTATTAATAACCGTGCCACCCTAATGCATATTCTGAAGTTTGAATTGGCACAGCGCTGCGACAGGGCCATTAAAACTCCACAATTTATGACTAATGAACAGTTTATGAGAAGAGAATAACACGATGGGCAGTCAAACTCTTCCAAAAAAGTGTCAAAAAATCAGGCCATGCCTTCAAGTGGCTGCTGATGGTTCCACGTGTGGCCTGCTAATTTACTCTTAATCATACTTGGCCTGGGAATTGCCAGGAATGACAAACGACCTGCTCACTTTCAAAGGGTCTTCATCAATATGCTGCACGAAAGCACCGCAAGGATGGCCGACAACATAATCTTCACTGGACTGGGAATTAAAGAGGCATTGTGCAGCATGAAAGTCAATTGAGAACGCGCGCACGTCCCGTTATGGAGAGCACTTCTTGCCGTTCGTTTTAAGTCCCGTGGGTCGTGATTCATTTTCATCTGCTCCGCTGTCGCAGATGCTGAAGGACATGACGCTTTTCAATTAGTTTTACCAGCGCTGAGGACACATCTTAGTCTGGATGATTACTGTGAAGGCAGCCTTGGGGCCTGTGGGTAAATAAGTTTGTCATTGTTTTCTCCTCTTCAGATGGGAGGACTTGCAAAGCAGAGCTAAAGTAGCTTCAGGGGAAACAGGTATCTGCGGGATCAGCCACCTGAAAGAGGAGAACGGCTGCCTGTGTGGTGACAGTCTGCAGATGAGAATGCTGGCTGGAATAAGGCAGCCGATTCCCGGCCAATAGCATTGCGTGAATTCAGGGTGGTGGGCGGTGCTGTGTGCTGCACGACTACAAACTCAGACATTAGAAGTCTGGTTATCTCTCCAGTCTAGAGCTGACTTAATGGATCTTCATCATTATTTGACTCAGATAACCCACAGAGTCTTAACCACAGAGTACCCAGCTAGCTAGACTCTATTGGCCCCTCTTGGAGTCAGCTCCACCTACTTGGAGCTCCAGGGAGGAGGCTCTTGGCCGTAGGGGTATATACTTGGACACTGGAGAAGACTACTGAATAGAGGAGGGTGTCTGGCATCTGACTCCACCCATAGCAGTCTCCACCCCATCCCATGCCCAGCAGCCAAGGGCAGATGTGTTCACTTCACCTTGGCTCCAGCATTTCTGAATGGCTGGTCTTCAATGAATTGGTGAGTGGAGGCAAAGCAATAGGAGCTGCATTTTATATAGTGCCTTAAAAAGCAGTCATTTCAGACCAGTACAGTTTTTGTTGATTGGAAGGGTTTGGTATCACTTGTGATAGATGGCCAGGGACCTTGCCCCACCGGGGGGCCTGGAGAAGCAGGGGACCGGGAGTGGGACAATTCCTTTTCCAGGACGCAAGAGGGCAGCCATGCTGGATTGTCTGGGAGCCACGGAACTAGAAGGCTCAACCCTGTGGGGATCCGTGGACACGCCCAAAGGAAGTGCTGCCGAACCAGGAAGCAGGTACCCCGGAGTGCTTCTGGGTGCCCATGTAGCAGTTCTGCCACACCAGGAAGTGCTTCAGGGAGATCATCATGGAGCACCTAGAGCACATCTGGGTGCTTTATAAAAGCGGCCGCCTCACTCCATTCATGGAGGTGGAGTCGGGTGGAAGACCCCTCTTTTCTAGGAGGACTGTTAGACTCATTGACTTGACGTCAAATCCCCGTGAGTGTGTGTGTAGCGTGGCATTGGCTTTGACGTCAGGTGAGAGAATGAAACGAATGTGCAAAGCAAATTACTCCATGTGTATTATTTATTCATTCATTTATTTATTCTTTTCTTTTTTGCATATTATTGCTGGTGAAGAAGGAACGTTAAAAGAAAAGACATGATGAGAGCACCACAGAGCACACATCCGCTTCTAACCCTCAGAGGCTGGCATAGTAAGGAGTTTTAATGAAAGCCAACATGCACAGCAATTCCCACACTACCCGGGAGTCAACGTTGTACTTGTTGGAGTCGAGTTTCTCGTGTTGTGCTGGCGCTCTCACAGAATACAAGCCTGTCACGTTCATCCAAGCGATGAGGTCACTGAAGCGTGAGGTGAGCTTGTCAGCAGTCGACGTCCAAGCAGGAGTGGGTGTCATCAGTGTACGGGAGGAGATGCCATAAGTGGCGGTGGCCTGGCAGCTGCTTGTCATGTTCATCGATACGTGGATTTTGACACTAAATGTTATTTTGTTGGCTTCTCCTCACTCTCATGCTAAGTATGAAATCTGCTTCTGAGAACATCCATTGATTTTCAGGCCTGTGTAATCTAATTATAGGGCCGGTGAGGCTGGAGGCTATCACAACAGCATTGGAGCGAAGGCAGGAGCCTAACCTGGATGGGGCTCCAGTGCATTGTAAGGCACATTCACTCGTCACCTGTCGTATTTCAGCCAGGGTTCCTTCCTTGACAGGGGTTCAAATGTCACTTTTTTGTTGTTTTAGTTCATTTTTGATTCCTTTGTTTATGTTAATATTGTCACTCATTTCGTTTCTTTTGTCATACACATACAAATGGGAGACAGTTTGTGAGTGCGATTATACTGTATGTGTTTCTCAACTGAGCCAGGGGTTGGCGCTGTCCTCTGATGCTTTCTCCATTTTCCTTCAAAAGAACCCACCTACCAATGACATCATGTCCTCTTCTCCTTGATGACATCACTTCCGGTTCCGGTCCCACAAGATCCCTCCTCTTCCTGCTTTTGACCAATAAATCCACCATCTTAAATCTCTTATTCAGTTCCATTTTGAACTCAACGGTGTGAAGATTGTGTGTTTTTTTCAACCAGTTTTCAGTTATACGGGGAGGACTCCTCAAACCTTTATGCTTGTTTTTCAGTCTCTTTACATTATGCACCTATGCAGGGTGTTTGATTTTATGTGCATCTTGTGGGTGGTCTTCCAGGAGTCGGGGTCACCTGCCCATCACCATCAAGGGACTGCCCTGAGCGCTATGAAGGAAGAGGAAAAGCCACAGTCCCTTGCGGTTCATTGTGAATGCCCTCATGGTGTGGTGAGTTCTCTGAAGTTTATTCCACACTTTTTTGTGATTTCTGGATTGTGGAAAGAAAATGAGAGAAAGACCATAACGTGTAGGGAATCTCATATATTTGATAAAGTAACTGAAAGCAAAAGCAAAAAGAAGTTATTCCAGATGCTCCAAGATAGTGGTGGAAACCCTTAAGAGGAGGCCAGGTTGGAGGAGATTGGTTAGGGGACATCATTTCCGGTCATCAGATCTGTTGAGGAGAATGGAGAAGAAGCAACAGCGTCAGCCCTCGACTCAGGGTGGAATTATCATTTGTGTAACCCTGCCAAGTGCATGTGAGTGACAGGATATTTGGACCCTTGTGGTTTCCTCTGATGTTGCCTTCTGTTCTGTGTGTTTGGACATTTGTTGCCTCTGGTTTGCTTATTTTGAAGGTGCCTTTGTGCTTTTCTGAGCATATTTTTGTTGAATGGAGCTTTTTGCTAAAATAAATCTATTACCATATATGCTCATGGATAAGTTCTCCCACAGATAAGTCGAGACTTGATTTTACTGTATAATTTCTGGTATTTTATAATGTCAGTCGTATATAAGTCAAATGTGGAAAACTCACCTTATTGATCCAAGAGATCATGATATTCTAATGCCCACCTGAGAGAGTAACCACGGAGCACACGGCCTTTTGTTTCTATGTATTGTGCCTACATAACCACACAGTAATACCTGAACTATTCCCAAGTGACGTTTGCACTGTTTTGTGTTTTTTGACAACAAAGAAACGTTATAAATTAAGTCAAGTCAAGTGGCTTATCGTATTTACTCACATATACTGTAAGTCGGGGGCTGATTTTGTGATTAATTTTTGAGTTTCAAGACCCAACTTATATGCGAGTAAATACGATAAGCCACTTGACTTGACTTAATTTAAAACGTTTCTTTGTTGTTCTCTTTGGGAACTAACTGGGGTTTGATGGTATTTTTCGCTTCTTTTAGGCATTTTTGGGAATGTTTGTAACTTAGTGCTTGGAAACTCTTTAGTTCATAACAGTAGTTGGCATATCTCATTCACAGATACAAAAACACATACGTCTATGGGATGTGGGAGGAAAACTGGAACACCCGGAGATCCACGTGGAAATAGAAAAAAGAAGGACCAAGATGGAATGTGAATCCAGTCAGGCCAGCCTGCTAAAATCATGAGCACCAAAATGGCATAACATTTGAGGTCCTTTCTGCACTCAGAGTTGCTTCTTCCTTTTTGACTGTGTTGGCCAGCAGAGATAAGAATGGCCACTTTAGCCAATCACAGAAATGAGGAGAGAACAGCCACAGCAAAATACGGCTGCTGAGTGACTTAAGGTCCTGTCATCAGGGTGTGGTGTCTTGGTCCTGCTGCCATTCTCTTTCAATTTCATGTTGTTGAGAAAATGAACACAAATAAGAATTCCTAAGTAACTGTTAGTAGTACTAGGGTGTTGTACCGTGTTAGCCATTATAGATGTAGTGAGAAGTCAAGCAGAATGACACCTTTTATTGGCTAATTAGAAAAACTACAATATGTAAAGTTTCGAGGCAACTCAGGCCCCTTCTTCAGGCAAGATGTTGTAATTGTAATCTTTACAGATTGAGGCCGAGTAAACATGTTGAGGGAGATATCTCTGGTTCATCTGCTTCTCCTGTTTTCTTTTGCTGCTTCACTGAGATCAAGTTTATGCCAGCAGGAACAACTGCATGGTGCCAGTCTAGTTATCCTAGGGTGGGTTGCACTGCCCACCACAGACACCTACTGTACACGGAGTCACTGCGGGTCGCCATACAGGGAAGCACTGAGAGTCCATATACGTGAAGATTAGGAAAGACAAAGAAGGCCCCCAACATAGATGTCATATTAGGGGTCCAAACACCAAGCTGCTGGCAACTTAATTCCCTGATCTGCTTAATTCAAATGTATTGGATGCTTGTGGGGTGTCGCCATCCATTCTGGCAGATTCAGGTAGAAAGCCAGGACCAGTACTAACTGGGACGCCTGTCCATTACTGGACACACACACTTATGCAGGGTTAGAGTAAAGTCACCAGTTATTGTAAACCTGCAAGTCTGTGGGATGTGGGCAAAAAGCTGGAGTAGCAGGAAGAAAGGCAAGCAAGCCATAATAATCACAGTAATGACAATAATAATAATAATAATAATAATAATAATAATAATAATAATAATAATAATAATAATACTTTACATTTATAGAGAGCTTTACCCAGTGAGTGGGGAGCCACTTCAACTACCACTAATGGGTAGCACCCACCTGGATGATGCAACGGCAGCCATTTTGTGCCAGTATCCTGACCACACATTTACTGTTAGGTGGTGAAGTGGTGAGAGAGATGGCCAATCAGTGACAGAGGATGATTAGGGGGCCAGGATGACCAGGTCATGGTGGGCAATTTAGTCAGAACATCAGGTTACCCCCTGTTCTTTTCGAAGGATGCCCAGGGATCTTTTATGACCACAGACAGTCAGGACCTCAATTTTACGTCTTATCCGGAGGACCGGCACCATTTTCACAGCACAGTGTCCCCGTCACTGGGATATTGGGATCCCCACCCAGACCACAGGGTAAATACCCCCTGCAGGACTTGCCAACACCTCTTCCAGCAGCATCTCCATACTGTATGCAAAGGAAAAAAAATGAAGAGCAATATTAAAATCTGAAGGGGATTGGCATACAGCATGGTCTGCAGAGTCAAATAAACACTCATATTAATGTCCTCCCGTTGCTTACTCAGGGATGTGGGGAGCAGGAGCCTGTGGACCTTCAAATCTCAACTTGGAGAAATGAGGTTAGTAGGATTGTTAGGCTGAAAGGCCTGTTCTTGTCTAAATTGTTCTCATGACACTGACATCAGGATGAGGTGCCAGTTCTGCTTTGGCCAGGCGGTATAAGCCAAGCTGAGCGTGATTCACAAATTTAATACATTTAGAAAATGTAAAGTCAGCAGTTCTGCTAACAACCAGTCAGTCGTGGTGAAGAGAGAGCTGAGCCAGAAGGCAAAGCTATCGATTTACTGGTCTACGTTCCTACCATCACCTCTGATTATGAGCTTTGGGGGCAGTGACTGAAAGAACTAGATCACAGACACGAGTGGCAGAAATGAACTTCCTTAGTGATAGGGTGAGGAGCACAGACATGAAGAAGGAGCTCAGTGCAGACATGGAGTCAGCTGAAGTGGTTCGGGCACCTGATTCAGATGCCTCCAGCAACCTCCCTGCAGAGGTGTTTTGGGTATCTCTAACCAGGAGGAGACGTCGGGGAAAACCCAGGACACACTGGAGAAATTATGTCTTCCTGCTCTCCAGGGACCGAATCAGTATCTTCCCAGGGGACTTGGAGAGGGTGGTAGGAAAAGGGACATCTGGGCACTAAGACCTGGATAAGTAGCAGAAAATGAATGGCATGGATGGACAGATGGATGGAGAGAGTGTAAAGTCACCACTTAAGTCAATTGCAATTAACAACATGGAAGGAAGCCAGACCTTCCAGTAAGAACTTCAAAAAACATCTGACAAAAACATATCAACTCCACGTGGTATTGATCGGGGCTCGAATTGAACGGACATTATGGGGGGCTGTGAGGCACCATGCTGCAGTGCCACTTGTTGTGAAGCTAAAAATTAGGCTGAAAGCAAAGGCATTTGCCACATTGCCAGTGTAACATTCTGCCAAAGCTCTGAGGGGCACACTCCTTGAGTCATTCTCTCCATCATGCTTCACTGATGAAGTGTCAGTTCAAGATTAAGGGCGAACTTTTTGAACGTTGGTGTCCTTCTGGCATTTTCTTAATTGTGTGGAATGCCCCAGGTCTAAATGTTCCTCACGAATGTCTTCAAGACAACCTAAATTAAGGAAAGGAGCAGCTGGAGCTGACTGCCAAATGAAAGCAGAGGCAAGTGCTGCCCGCACATCAAGACCTGCCTGATGAGCCACATTTTTAATATAAATAGTACAGAATGCCAGAGCCTCACCTTTACAAAAACAGCAGGGAAGGTTTACTGAGGAAAAAGTCAAGTCGAGCTGAAGAGCTAAACGTCTGAGAGTAAAGGGTGGGCTCCATTGTGTTAACTGGAAGTGCTTGCTGTAAAGGGTGTCTTAAAAATACGAAAAATAACGCATAAATAGTAAGCAGAAATAAATGATGGATGCTTACAAAAGACAGATATATAATTAAGAGAATTAGCGTCCTTAAAAATAGAACTTGTATCTAAAGTCCAGTGATAAGGTCAGTTGGCCAGGGTGGACAGAAAAAATAAAAAATAATTCAGTTAAGCTTGCAGGGGTTCCAGGACAAAAGACCACCAAGCGGCCCACTGGGCATTCTGCCCAACATACAGTAAAAGTTCTTAAATTGTTTATTATTATTATTATTATTATTTTAAGGCATTGTCTTGGGGACACTTGGGGTAGCCAGACATTCAGACATCACAGGCGGCCGCAGAGCACTTTGGTCAGGCGCTGGTGACACAGAACACCACCACAGAAGAACTGGAAAAGACATCAGAGAAAGGAAAGATTAATAAAGACTGCAGGTGTATTGAAGAGTGCGATACGTCTGTGCAGGTCCAGTTTATTAAAGGTAGAACTAAATTGTAGTTGCGAAAAGGACAAGTTAAAAGGTGGGTTTTTAGGAGTTTAATCTACAGTGTCAGCCTGGCGTATCTCCGCTGGTAAATTATTCCAGATTTTTGGTGCATAACAGCAGGAGGCCACCACACCACTTCTTTTGTTCTTGGCTGTTGGAATAATAAGCAGACCACCATTAGAAGATCTAAGGTTATGACTTGGAATGTAAGAGAAAGAACAAAGATCATTCAAAGTTTTATATACTACGAGGAGTATTTTAAAGTCAATTTGAAAAGACACAGGTAACTAATGTGACAACACTAAAGCTGGTGAAATGTGCTCAGGCTTTCTTTTTCTGGTTAAGATATTTTAGCATCTTGTAAAGCACTTTGAGCTTCATTTTTTTGTATGAAAAATAGAAATAAGTGTTCTTAAAAATGGGACAGATGGGCATCCTGGATGAGAGGGTGAAGAAATCCTTACTTGGGAAATCCCAAGCGGAAGGGCAGGTGAGAGAAAAGGTTCCTTACCTGAACGGGAGACCCCATGTGGATGGATGGCCGTCCTACTGGGTATACCTATGGTACCTTTCCTTGCTGGGATAAAAGAGAAAGACAGGAAAGGACAGTCTCTGGGGGCCGTTTTACCCCCCCCCCCAGGATGCTAGATGGCAGCAGCCCTAGATATTGGTGCCTGTTCAGAAACAAGCAGGGAATGCTGGGAATTGTAGTCCAGCAACACAGCCTTGCTGGGGTCCAGGGGTGCCACAAGAGGCCACTGCAGGGAGAAACACTGTCTACTATTTGGGACTTCCGTATGATCTGCAAGTGCTTTGAATATGTGAAGCCCTGGCACCGGCAGTACTCCTGGGTCCTCAATGTCCAGGAGAGTCAGAGCTGGGAGGAAGGAAGTCAGCACTGGACTGGAGGAGAACAGCGTGGTGGTAGTAGAGAGAGGAGAGGAGGAGAAAGGTAAGAAGAAACTTGTATTCGTGCTTGTGTTTACTGAGGTATTGTATAATAAAACCTCCTTTATCTGAACCCAGGACTGTCTTTATGTATTCGTGTTTGGGGTTTGGGGCTCTCTGGCATCCCCTAGCCTCCACAGGGCTAAGAACGAATGGTGCATTTGAGTCACCCACTATGTTATGCCTTCCGCATAATGATTATGGAGTGACAGTTGCCTTAAGGTACAGTGGAACCACAAATTCTGTTTGCTCGACTTCTTTTGGACTCGTAGATGATTTCACAACATTGTAGCTCATTGCACTTTCTTCGCGAGGTTGTGCCATACTGTGAGTTCAGACCTACAAAACTTTTTACTTACTTTTTCACACGACAATAAATTATTTGAGTTCTAACTCCCAGGATTAGTTTAGTTTTGGGATAAGTATAAATATTTTAGTTGTTGAATTTTAAGTGTGTCATGTGGCCATATTGCGGCTTCAGCATTTTGCTACTGGTTTGCTAGGGCAAGCGTCACTGTTCCTAGAGGCTGCCTACCTACTTTGAGGTACCATGTGCGTTGTAACAATTCTCTTCTTTATAACCCTATGCAGCATTCCATACGGTGTCCGAGATTATGGATTAACAACTTGAAAAATCTCAGTCTTGTGCTGGTAGCATTTAAAGATTTCTGGTTAACATTTCTCATGTCTGTTTACAGTTTTAGCATTTGGTTCTAGTGCCAACTCATCCAATGATTAATATTTTTTTGACAATTCTTGGTAAGACATCTCTCAAGTTTTTACTCACCTTTCTAATCATTTTTTTTCCATTCTTTCGTGGTACATAAAACATGGGACATCAGACAGACAAGCTTCTTGTAACTGCATTATATGGTTGTCAGCTCTCACACACACACACAATGACTTAAGAGGACAGTCAGGACCCTCGGAAGCGTTCTCAAAAATTGCAGCACCGCAACAGAAAATAAACAAAAAAATGAACTGCAACATAATTAACTGATATTAGACCCACCTAAGAAGGACTCCAGATCTGAGCACCATTAAGGGTCAAGCTGTAAAAAGCAGTGTGATGACCTGAAGTCCCAAAGAAAGAGAAGTTTCATTGATTGGTGAGCAGAAAAGATTTTAAAGGGTCGAGCAGGAGACAAATAAAATATGTAGCAAAATTTGATATATGCAGAAGTTTTTTGGTAAATTGGTAGTCGGGTAAACCCTGTCACAAGAACGAGACATGGACAGATAAAGGTTTGGGGCAGCCACCCGTATAATGTGGTATCCTGGCTGCAAAAGTCATTTTAGCAAATAATCAGCACTGAAGTGCATTCAACTGAGTCCAAAACAAGATTTCAATACAAAGAGCAGCCAGTTAAGAGTTTGGGGAAAGTCTTTGACTCAAGTCTGAAAGACACAGCTGCCATTCAGAAATCCACCCAGGAGCTTGGAACATGGCTCACCAAGATTGATATGTCTGCCCTGCCTGGTAGGTTTAAAGCCTGGATCTATCAGCACTCAATCCTGCCCTGAGTCCTATGGCCTCTGCTGGTATATACAGTCCCGTTTTCTACAGTTGAGTTCCTTTGAAAAGAACATCAGCAGCTTTCTTCGGAGGTGGCTGGCACT
The DNA here is from genome assembly GCF_016835505.1 of Polypterus senegalus. NCBI lineage: Eukaryota > Metazoa > Chordata > Cladistia > Polypteriformes > Polypteridae > Polypterus > Polypterus senegalus. Next base: position 27,830,950 of record NC_053162.1, on the reverse strand, counting down.
CCCACGCAGCCTCACCAGCACAGCACTGTATGAGACAAGTGACATCCTGCGGCTACCATTTAGCGGCCTCACTGAAGAATTCATGGTGGCACGCACCAGAGAAGCCCTACAGTACAGGGACTCCAAGGATTGTAAGGTGTCAGCAGCTGGCATTGAGGTGAGGACAGGCAGGAAATGGAGGGCGGAGAAGGCTGTGGAGGTGGCAGAGTCACGTCTGAGACAGAAGACTCTGGTGGGCACCGTGGCAACAGGTAGAGCAGGTCTGGGCTACTTCCCAAAGCCCCAGGTCGGCAAGGCCCAGGGCAAGGAGAGAATCCATCTACTCCAAGTAGAGGTCCGAGCAGGGGTGGAGGAAGAGAGAGTGAGCAGGGCAGTAGGACAATGTGGGAGAGTATTCTCGAGCAAAGGATCACCTGGTCGGACATCATGCAGGGAGATTTCCAGGTCTTTGCCCAGTTCTGAAGCTTTTTCAGGTCTTTTTGAATTGTTTTTGTTGCCCTCTCATTGTCTACCATCCCTCCAATTTTAGTGTCATCTGTGGATTTCACAAGTTTATTAACTATGCCAGAATCAATGTCATTAATTTAAATGTGAATAAGGACAGACCCCCTGAGGGACTCCACTGATGACCTTGCTCCATGTAGAGCATTCTCCTCTCCTCACTACTTGGTCATTGGTCATTTATGGTTCTTTGCATGAATAAGAACTTTCTAACATTTGTGAGAGATCTTCCCCTTAACAAGTTTCCAACTGTGTCTCCATGTTCTTGTTGCAGAATTTATTGTTGAGTACTGCAGGTTCTTTTCCAGTCCTGTCATTATTGGCAATTACTGAAGTAAAGCTATTTTGAGCAGCCACTAATTTCATGACACACCAGAAACGAGAAGTGAAACAACTCTAACAGGTCTAGGGGAAGAACAAGGCCTTCCTCTAAGCACAAAAGAAGTCTCCGACTAACAGGAATCATTTCACTTTGATTGCTCTGTTGAGACAGCATGACACTGTGCTACGTCAGGTCATTCCAGTGAGCTGAGGCCTTGTGGTGACATAACGAGATGAAAGTGCCTGGCAAAAAAGTGGACCTAAAAAAGTGGGTCATGCAGTAGAGGACATATGGACAGGCAAGCAAAGGCAAGTTACCAATCTGGTGAAAACAGGAACCACAGTGGAGGAGGAGGAGGTAACAGGAACAAAAGCAGGAAAAATATTGTGGCAAAAGAAGAAAAGAGGGCAAGGCAAAAGTCATCATCCTGAGGAAAAAGAAAAAAGATCGAAAACAAAGGAAAAAGACTGGGGGTGGCTAAGTGACAGTGTCTTGAACTAACACCGAGAACATGGGATTACTAGCTGCGTGTGGTCTTCGACTCCCTAGCAGTTTTACTATATTGGTGAACTTGCAGAGGTATCAGTTAAGTGGGCCGGCACAGGACTATCTTGTCCAAGATGGACGTGTAGTTGAGTGCAGCTGTGGCACAAATTGAGCGGGACAAGCTGTCTCAGGCAAACATATGGTAGCTCACTGTGGGAATGTACAACGTACATGAAGTACATAGCTAAGTCTGTCTGCTTGGGTTGAATGAGAAGCAGGGATGTGTGGTCAGGGGAGGGTCATCATGAAAATCAAAAAAACTAATAATGATAACATAAGATAAATCTGTCCACTGGTCTGTGCTATAAAATTGCTGAATTTGCTCATTTCCTGTTGAAATACAAGGGAGAAATGTGAGGTGCAGCAGCGACAAGCCTCACCTCACCTCGGACTGCACTCTCCATCACACACGGGGTTGATGCATGCAATTGGTGCATGTCTGTTGTTGTCTCTCTGTATGTCGCCAATATAAAGTTTACAGATATGTTTATTATACACCCTGACTTTCCAAAGTCTGGCGAATATCTTTAATATATGTAGTCTTGCTGATCGGACATAAAACCGCAGTGTAAAGGCACAAGGTGAGGCAAGCAGTACCGTACAGCACTGAAGGGGGCGCCTGTGAGCCCAACAGGTGCTCGTCGCTGCTGTTCTTGGCGATAATCTCCATTAAGGCAGATAGACTTTTAAAACTAAAAGAAAATAAGGAGGACTTTTACAAGAAAGTGACGGAGATGCTCAAGGAGTAGGATAGTTGCATGGACTTCATTTACAAATAAAGGTAAGACCATAAACGGTTTTTAATTTTGTTAAAATAATGGAATCAGACTAAGAAAAAAAACAATCCAATATTTAAAAACTTAATTTTGACCTTAAATAAAATATTCTTTTGTTTTTCTTATTATCCTTTTGTTGAACAGTCTGTATTAAAATTGATTAAAGCATCAGAATTAAAAGCTTTCAAAAACAACTAAATATTTCAATTAAGGTTGAAGTTGAAATCTGTTTTTTGTACGCATCTCTATACTTTCATTTGTATTGAATCAGTATGAATTGTGAAGTTGCAACGGCAAATTTCAAACAGTGTAGAGCAAATGCGCTCTCTCTGCTCTCTCTTGCCGTTATATATATGTAACGTTCTTTCTTAGCCAAATATGCGACTTACCTGTGTGTGTGTGTGTAAAGAATGCTGATGAGATTTGAAACATAACCAGTAGTCAATGTGCATGCTGCCAGTTGAATAATGAATAAGCTACTCTTTGGGGTTCATATATTTCTAAATCTGACGGAGTCTGAAGGAGTCAGCGCCTCACCAGCCATGAACTTCACCGCACTTCACACATGAGAAGTGAAGTTCCTGCATGCACCATCATACCAACTGCAAGTCAAACTCGTATAAGCTTCTACATCTTCCACAGAGTTCACAACAACCTCCATGGCTGTGGCTGAGTGTGAGCAGAGCGGACTGGTCCATACACAAATACACACACACACGGGTTTTTTGCTTATTTGTGTCTAATGGGACACCTTCAAGGCTCATGTGTGGTAAGTGAATCCATCCTGGGGCTTTCTCTTCATTTTCATCTTCACTTTCTGGGAGCTCCAAGAAGTTCCGCCTGTTTCAGAATAGTCACTCATGGTCATTCACTCCTTGTGCTGGGGATGGTTAGAGGCAGTGGCGTAGCTAGTGGGGGGGCAAGGGGGGACATCTGTCACCAGGCGCAGCATCCAGGGGGCGCCAAATTGATGTTATGAAATTTTAGATTGAAATGTTTTCAATTCTTAAATACACTAAAAAGTAAATAAAAAACATTTGCATACTCAGTCCATCACTCCATCAGTATGACGATATCTTTTTCCTATGTTTTTGTCTCTTTCGGATTTCGAAGCACGTATTAGTTCTGTACACCCAACAGACAATAATTTATCCCCTCCACTACTCTAACATGCTTGACTCCCACCCAGAAACATTTTTGACGTTATTAAACAGGTCGCGCGACTGACATGAGGCATTAGTGTACCATTGTCTACGTTCTGTGTGCCAAGCGATTTGTGTTTATGTGTTTGATAGAAAATTGATTGGGCTGTGGTGAAGTGTTCTAGTAGATGGTTGCATCAGTCTAGACTTTTTCCCATCATATTTCCATACGAATAAATTGTAAGTAATGCAGTTTTTATAAATATATAATTATTTTGCTTTATAATTTGCTATATAGATGTATTTCCAAATCTGAGAGTTGGTCTTCAGATTTTACTGACTGTTGGAACCTCCATCGCCAGTTGTGAAAGATCTTTCAGTAAATTAAAACTTATCTTGTCCTACCTGAGATCATCCATGGCACAGGAAAGAGCCCTGGCTTTGCTGAGTGTGGAGCGGGCGGTTACCGACAGCATACATTTTGATGAACTAATCGATAAATTTGCAGCTGCAAAGGCTAGGAAAATTTCTCTTTGAAGTTAGCAAATACATTTAAAGCATTATGCATCAAACCATTTTTTTTTACTTGATACTAACTTCATTTTCAGGTTATTATATTAGTATATCCAATGTAATGTTTAAGTTTTTGCAATGTTATATTTGAATAATATTTTAGAATAATTATATTTTCGAACTACCATTGTTGTCTTAATTATTTTACTTCATTCTATCTTTATAAATTTAGTGAAACCTTGAAAATATACACATAAAAGTGCTTTAAAAAATGTAAAACTATTTAAAAAAATGATTTTTTTTCTTAAAATACTATTATTTTAAATACATTTTTAAAAATTTCTTTCCCTTCCCCGTTGCATTTTGGCGCGAAATCTTCAGTCGTCCCCGGGCGCTGAAATCCCCAGCTACGCCTCTGGTTAGAGGTAGTCATCAATCTGCTTGTAACTGTCAGAGGACGCCTGTTTTTTCATTTGCTTCTGTGCTTTATGCTGTAAGGTATCTATTGGGTTCATTTGTTTTTGAAACAGAGTTTTGATTTGTGATTTGGGCCATTATATTGCCACCATGATGCCGCTATTGTTGATTCCTGTTGCTAGGATCGTCCTGAAGTGGGCGTGTCCGTAGAGGTCATGGCCAGTGAATCAGAACCCAATGATATAAAAGGTCATCCAGGGGTTTGCCTCCCCATCTGACTACATGGGTTCCAAAACATTTCAAACCTTTTAAATTTTTTTTTATTTTGTTTCTCTGTTTTTTGATCTCTCTGGACTCCTTACTTTGATTTTATTTTACAATTCTTGGTTTAGGTTACTTATAGTTGCTCTCCTGATTCTCACCCTTATTATGTTTTTTTGACCACATATTTTTCTTTCAGTTGCCATCTGAATTTTCATGCCTGCTGGGCATAACAGTAAACGGTTGTTACAAAGATAGTTTCTATGAGCCATTCCCCCAGGAAATCCATTAAATGGCCTGCTAGCCTGAGATGAAAGGGCAATAAGAAGAGCTGACAGCTGAAATGGGGTAATGCTGAAAGAAGAACTGATATGAGGTGAGGAGTCGTCTTATTCTGGGTTGTGGCTGATTAGGATTGGTCGCTGAATCGGGTGAGTCACTGTGTACCACAACATCCCATTGGGCCATAACATGTGACAGGAAACCAAAGGATTGGCCCATGTATGGTCTCTCTGACTCTCTCTCTCCCTCTCTCTCTCACTCGGTGCCATTTTTACATCCATGACAGAGAAGATCAAGTTTCTCTATTGGTCTCCAGTGTGCTTGGCCCTGTGCATGATGAGCTAGCATGTAACTACGAGTTAATGCCCTGTCGGAAATTACACATCTAGCACTATCGGGTTGTATGGTTTGGCCAAATCACATTCTATTTGCAAGACAACAACCGCAAGAAGAAAGTCAAAGCTACACGGCAATGGCTTAAAAACAGCAATGTGAATGTCCTGGAGCGGCCGAGTCAGGGTCCAGGTCTCTGACTTGATGAAGGCTCTTCACTCACAATCAGCATGACACCTGACAGAGCAGTCGTGCAATGAGGAAGATGAAAGGGGAGAAGTGTCAGACGTGCAAAGCACACAGACACCAGACTGTCATGGCTGTTAAAGGTGCACCAGCTAAATACTGACCTGGAGAAGGGGAATACTTATGGGATTGATTACTTTATGCTTTGTAAGTATTTGTAATTAATAAACAGAGATCTGTTTTCACATTAACATTGAAGAGCCTTTTTCTGTTGGTCAGTGTCAAAAAAGCCAAATTAAAATCTACTGGGATTCAATGTAAAAAAAAAGTAAGTGAAAACCTCCAAGGGGACACACTTTTTATTACCACCCTATCTATCCATCTCTCTGTGTATTATTTAGTGCATTATAACATCATTTTTTCTATGACTTGTTTGTTTTTAATTCAGGGCAGGAGGATACCCTACTTAAGGTACCCAAAGATACATTCCAAGACTGAATTTACCAGGCTGGCTTATTATCTAAAGTTACAAATGCATATTCATCTATTTCTGTTGTGCAGTATTGGCTAAGAGTGGACTCTTTGTTCCTCTCCTCCGCTCTTGTGGTGGCTGCTCAGAACTTTCACAATTTGCTGAAACTTTTGACAGGCTGCATTTCTTTCTTAGTTCTGTATTTGCAGACACAAGCATTGCTTGTATAATTGAAGTAATTTTTTTAAGTTTCAAGTCTTTCATCCCTGAAACTGAAAGCAGATGTTGAATCATTGAAACTGCTGTCACAATTCAGACTGAATGATCAAGTCTTGTAAAATGCAGAACAAGTCCATTCTTTACTCTTAGGTGGGCTTAGGTGGTACTAAGAAGCTAAGGCATATAAATCCTTAGATGCAGACATATGAATCTATGGGTCAAACCTAAACACAGGCCTGTTGGAGTGAAACCGAAAAGTCAGCCATTGCACATTTGAAAACTCCTCACTTTTCTCTTTTTTAGATGTGAGCCCCCCAAGTGATCAGTTAAATGGAGTTGATGGCTGATATCACTGCCTCTCTTTTGTCTACACAAGTCAGCCTTTTTCTAGCTATACCCCCAGGCACACACATCTGCTCTGCCAACCAGCCCTTATCCAGCATACCCTTCTCTTCTGCACTTCTGCCCACAGCTTCAGCCCAAGGTCCACGTCGCGTGTCTTGTGCTTCCTGCTTTGATTGCTTTTCATGTGTCCTCCTCAGGTGGAGAATCATCAAGGACACAAGGGGACTGGTTGAAGTGTTTTATTTCTTCCAATCACGTTATCTGTATTTCTCAGTCCATCTCAGCCCCCTAGTTTTTTAAAAAAATAATCAAAACCTGAAAGTGAATGGGCTTTCTTCAGTCTCTTTGTTGCATATCTTAACAGCACATGTCTACATTTTGTGAAGTCAAAGTCATCTTTGAGGTCATCACACGACTGCTTCTGCACAAGATCTGAGCTGATACCAATGACGGCCAAGCTGCTGATACGTTCTCGTGCCATGGATGTCTTCAAGTATGTTGTGTTACATTTTGAAAAGCTGGTAACTGGAAGGATTGCTGCAATCCGGAGGGAAACCCATAGATTTGGGCTAGAGTGGTATTTAGTGGAAGTGATATACCGATTCTGCGGTGGGTTGGCACCCTGCCCGGGATTGGTTCCTGCCTTGTGCCCTGTGTTGGCTGGGATTGGCTCCAGCAGACCCCCGTGACCCTGTATTCGGATTCAGCGGGTTAGAAAATGGATTGATGGATGGATATACCGATTGATTTGTTTTCTTTATGACATAAGCCCAGCTAATTAGTAATAATAATCGTAATGCTCAGAGTGTCAATGTGCTGTTACCCTTTGTTACGTGATATAGCCATCAGTATCACTGGTAACATATGATGCATCAACAATAAAAAACAACAGTTTTAGTCCTACTACCACTATTACTGCTTATAATAATAATACAGGGAGTCCTCGGGTTACCACGTCTCGACGTGGCGTTTCGAGTTTACAGCGCTCACTCCCATAAAAACTTGAGACATGAGTGTTTCGCTTATGCCATTAGCGTCGTACTTACAGATTACGTGGGTGAACTAGTTTGGTTGCGCGCAATAGAAGAAAGCGCAGTAATACAGCGTATGAATGAAAGAGTTGGCAAACGAGTTTCGTTGCGCGAGGAGGAAGTGTTCCATTTGTGTGGCTTTGTTTGGCGACTTTGTGGCCCTTATTATGGATCCTAAACGAAAGTCTTCAGATGGTAGTGCTTCAAAGAAGAGGAAAGCCATCACGATGGAAGTGAAATTGGACATTGTAAAGAGATCACAAGGAATAAAGGTAAAGAATTTTTTTGACACTCATTTTTTGTCATTTTTTCTGTTACTACAGTACAATGTACAGTACAATATATTTATGCCCTTTTCATTTTTCTGTGGCTTAGTTGTGTTTTTATGTTCTATGTAATTTGTTAGGATAGGTAAGTGACTTAGGCGAGGGTGTGTTTCAACTTACACCAAAATTCGGGTTACATTATTGTTGTAGGAACGGAACTGTGTCGTATCCTGAGGACCCCCTGTAATAATAATAAATACTACTACTACTAATAATAAAGATAATATAAAATGCCACTACTACTACTACTACTACTACTAATAATAATAATATGTAAAATACTAATAATAAAAAAATTAAAACAACTAATACTCCTACTGATTGTACGTAATAAATTTACTTAATGCAGTAAATACAGGGACAAAATGAAGCTAAGTATTTAAATACTAGCCATGTGCGCCCAACTACGTTGCACGTGTTAAAGTTGTCTGTGAAGGGCTACCTGTTTAAACGCGGCTGACAGTCATGAACTGGACTCGTCGCACAGCATTATGATTTTTTATAAGGGAAACAAAATTACAAAAGAAAACCCTTCGACATTGATTCGATAGGAACGGCCTACTCGGAATCACTGTCCGAACAGTATTTATGTGGTGATGTAGGAGCATTTCTGCTTCTGTCCGTTCACAGTCCGTCTCGTTTTCACGATGCTATCGTTTCCTCTCACGATGTCTTCTCAACCTTTCTCCAATCTCGCAGGTTGCTTTGTGGCAATCCAAAGAGTAAGGCAATATATACGGAGCAATGGTTATAAAAGGGGGACACATAGGTATCCAGGCTCTTTAAAGCATAAATAGGGATCACTTCCCTGACATGTGAGCAAGCCACGGTACAACTGTGAGACGCGCAGCACTCGCCGGCTACAACGTAACAATAATAATTTCCAGAACGTGCTGTTACGTTGTCATTCATTTTACCCACTGTCTGTCTTTCAATCATATGTTACATAGGCACGTACCTTTTATCTTCGGCAGTCTGTTTCTCTAACCAGGCCTCAGGAGCTAACCAGCGTAACACTGTCCACCACCCCTTTCGTTATTCCGGCACATTGTTGACATCCGTGAGTAACAACAACGTACTAAACTGGAAGGTGGGATGCGTGGAATTGGCGGACAAACAAAGATCAAGATCTAAATGAAGATCTCTTTAGTTAATTTAAAGCACAACAATTTGTTTAGTTTCAATGTCTGTGTTTTGAGGTGTGACTGGCGTACTACAGTCTTCAGTAGTGTAAGCCTGGAGGAGATTCTTAATGCAATGCCTATGTTTTAGCTGTCTCTCTACTGCCATCTAGTGCTTCTTCTCATTCATTCGCGTACAAACAAAGATCAAGATCCAAATGAAGATTATATATAGAGATTTAAAAATGAACATGTGATGGAGGTACGCACTGGAGAGAAGGGGAATGAGAGGCAGTAGGAGTAAGATGGAGTGAATGTGCGTGAAAGAGAGGGAAAGTGGTGGAAGGGTGCAACTGCAAGGAGCAGAGCTGGTGAAGGCAGACAAATTTAAACACTTGGGTTCAGCAGTCCACAGCAATGGAGAGTGTAGGCAGGGTGGGCTGGGTGGAGAAGAGTGACAGGAGTGATTTGTGATAGAAGAGTACCAGCAAGAGTGAAAGAGAAGGTCTGTAAAGCGGTAGTGAGACCAGCTATGTTGTATGGTTTGGAGGCAGTGACACTGACCAGAAAGCAGGAGGCAGAGCTGAAGATGTAGGAATGAGGGTTGACAGGACTACGAGTGAGTATATTAGAATGACAACACTGGTGCAACAGTTTGGTAATCAAATGAGAGAGGCTACATTGAGTTGGTTTGGACACGTGCTGAGGAAAAGAATGATGAAGATGAAACTGCCAGACAGGCAAGAGGAAAAGAGGAAGGTCAAAGGGGAGGTTTATGGATACGGTGTGGTAGAAAATGAAGTAAAAGACAGGGATCGAAGGAAATGGCCGATCTGCTGTGGCAGAAGAAGAATAAGAAGATTTATGAGCTTATTTAACTTCATTTTGTCCTTCCAATGGCAGCAGATAGAAAAATTGCGTCAACTAAATGAGTAATGTTAGCTGCTGATAAAATTAACCAACAACTGAAGTTATTCCGTGCTAATTGGTCATTTCGTTTGTCAAAGTTGCTTGCACAACTTTTTAGAGAATTCAGCCATCAACTAACTAGTGAGTAAGAGAGCCTGTGTGTTGGTGAAATTTACGAACGTGTCCGCTGTCGACTAATGTTAGAAGCCTTTAATAATGTAAAGAGATGTCAAGGTCTATACAGCAGTAATAAATAATCCTCAGCCCTCATGTGTCAGTTAAGTAGTGTAACATCTATATATATATAGCACCCGACCTGGCACAGACTGACGCAGAGGCACGTACAGAATAGGCTTTTATTTTATCTTCCCCCGTGGGCACACGTCTTCTCCGTGACCCACAGGTAATACGCAGGTAATCCCAAAGCGCAACAACACCAAACCACACTCTTCTTTCTCCTTTACCACCACTCCTCCTCCTGACTCTGGCTCTCGAGTGGTGGTGGCCGGACCCTTTTATAGCCCACCCGGAAGTGTTCCAGGTGCTTGACCACCTGGTCCCAATTGCACTTCCGGGTGGGGCTGCAGACTCGTCCAGCCGGGCTGTTAACTCCATGCAGCACCCCCTAGCGGCCATCCCAGCTCCCAATCAGGCTGTGGAAGACTCCATCTCCAATGGAGCCAGGCGGGAGGCTGGGGAATCATCGTCGGCCCGGGAGGCTGCCACCAAGCGTCCCAGGGGAGGTATTGAGTTGTCCATGGTTGCTCCCCCGGAACATATGCAGCAGGGGCATCCCGGCCGGGCATCACACTGTTAAACACCTGATATCCAAACTATCACACGTAATGCTATTGTTTACTCCACTGGTACTCGAGTAGGTTTAGTGGAATAGCAGTTTATGTAATGTTAGCCAGCTCACTGGAGGTTGGACAGATTTAGACTTCTAAACACACCTACAGCTAGGACAGCAGCAGCTGCTTCTTTGTGTTTTCATTTTTATTGTTTTCTGCACTCCTGACTGGCGTTGACTTGAAGCCATCTTTCTCTCTGTGTATGAATGGAAAGTAATCACAACAAGTGACTGTCATGAAACACGAAACAGCAATAACCCCAACAGAGTCAAGCTGCAGACCTAAAGAGCTCTCTGTTTTATTAAAGAGGTTATCGCTTTGCATTATAGAGTACGTCAGAGATAATCCGTGACATGCCTGGTTACACTATGGTTAGGGTTAGGCTTATCTGGCTCAAGTCAAGTAAACCAAGCAAGAAAAGTGTGCGATCCACTTAGCTGTCCAGCAAAGCTCCAGAATCATAGAGTTCTGTGACACCTCAATGGCCCCCCACCCACATCAGTTCTCCAATAACGGGACCCGAGTACAGAGCGTGATCTGCATAAAGAAAGGGATGGCTCTGTCCATCTTTGCTATGCCTCCTTGACCCTGCCCTCCGTATGTGACTTGTCCTTGGCATGGTGACACCAGTTCTGCATGGAGGCTATGGCTGCTTATTTGCAAACACTTATTATATCCTAGTCAACTATTATACATACAGCTTGTGCAAACCAGTTACTTATTCAACATTAACAACAAGACAAACGCCTTTGTTAACCCAAAGTTGAGTTTTGAGCAGACCTCACGGTTCCACCAAGGCTGAAGTTAGCGACTTATTAGCTGGTTATGGGGTGCAGGTGTCTCATTCCTCATATTTTTAGCCCTTCAAGTCTGTTCTTCCTGTTTTGCCTCAAGTTTCTGGTTTGACTTTTTAATTGCTTTTGTCTTCTTCCTCATAAGCCTCAAGATTCTGTTTGTTCTCCTGCCCGCTTTGGATTTTAAATTTCCTGCTTGGTTCCTGGCCGCTCTGTCTGCCCTCCTTTATTGTGATTACATCTTCTGATTTCGGGCTGTTTATTTTGATTAGGTTGCACAACAATGGCTCCTTGTATTATGTCAGCCACTTTAACACCCCTTGAAGCTTCTCCTCTCTTGAGGCAGAAGGCGAAGTTCGGGGCTGGCAGCAAAGTGCCATGTAAATACAAAGAGATACATAAAGCCTGTTTTGCATTACTCTCCCATTAGTCGAGCCACTGGCATGCATAAAGCCTGCTGATTCTAGAGTTGTATATTGCAGAAGCATTTGCTAATTCTAAAGAGTTACCCAGGACCTGCAGTAGTGGAGACGCTATTTTAAACTTTTAACTTTTAGTTCCTCCAAAATGTCTTACTTTGGTGTTATTACTGAATGACCGTTGTGAGCCGTGCTCATCGCCAGCAGCAGTGAAATTGACTCAGTGGACGTGAATTTGTCTTCTCTGACGCTCACTTCCGTGCACACGTTCCCTCGTGCAGAGCTCAAGCTGCGTGCATGTATTTACATGTGCTTTAATACCCTGGTTACTCACAGAAACCTGGTTTTAAATCCCATGTAAACTCTTATTCCATTTCGAGACACTGAAATATTGTTCTCTGAGAAACCTGGTTAACGGGAGTAGGTGTCCACATTGAGTAACCCGGCTATTTGGCCATGTAGAGCCTTAATCAAGTTCTGTAGTCTGCGCATGTCTGTTGCACTCTAATAGCCTGGGCACATGCTAGCGTCACACATGCTTTCAGCAGCCACAGGTAGAAGTGCCCACAAGCATCTCTGCTGTTGGTCATTAGCACTAAAACATAAGTAACATCCATTATTCAACCCACTATATCCTAACTACAGGGTCACGGGGGTCTGCTGGAGCCAATCCCAGCCAACACAGGGCGCAAGGCAGGAAACAAACCCCAGGCAGAGTGGCAGCCCACCTCAGGGCATACACACACACACACTACGGACAATTTAGGATCGCCAATGCACCTAACCTGCATGTCTTTGGACTGTGGGAGGAAACCCACGCAGACACGGGGAGAACATGCAAACTCCACGCAGGGAAGACCCAGGAAGCAAACCCGGGTCTCCTAAATGCGAGGCCCATAAGTAACATGATAGTTATGACTGGATACAAACCCTCACCTATTCTGTTTCTCTTCTCGGTACTCAAATGTGGCACTTGGTGCCACGGCCCACCTGCCAAGTTGTTTTGCCTACCTAAGGTAAAGTCATCCCTGATGGAGGATCGCAGGAATCATGGGAAAGAGGGGACCCTTCATCGGATCAGCGCTATTTCAGGTGTGGAATGGCCAATAGGGGGAGGCAGCTTGATGGATGAGGTCTCCAGGACTCTAAACAAATCCAAATCATATTATGTGATATCATCTACTGTTAAATTCTGCTCCGTACTTCTAAACTTTTTAGTGTTGTGTGTGTGTGAGAGCGAGTGAAGGTGCAGTTCAACACACACAGTCGTTCAGTCCGGGGCTGGATTCTGTACTGCCACTGTAGGACAAGACAAGTGAATTATTGAGGATGACTTGTGATTTGTTCTGCTCTGTGTGTTGTATTGTACTGTATTGTATTGACCCCCTTCTTTTTGACACCCACTCCACACCCAACCTACCTGCAAAGGGGTCTCTCTTTGAACTGCCTTTCCCGAGGTTTCTGACATTTTTTTCCCTACAAGGGTTTTTTTGGGAGTTTTTTCTTGTCTTTTTAGAGAGTCAAGGCTGGGGGTTTGTCAAGAGGCAGGGCCCGTTAAAGCCCATTGCGGCACTCCTTGTGTGATTTTGGGCTGTACAAAAAGTAAATTGTATTGTATTGTATTGTATTTCCTGAGGCAGATGCTCAGACGATCTCATTATTCCTTCTCCTGGTTGAAATAATCTGCCTCAGCATTTCAGAAATCGCTAAATTTATGTTGATGAGTTTGAACGTACAGTGCTAAGCTGGGCAAGCACAATCTCCGGAGCGGTAAGGTAATGCGTAGAAAGTAATGTGCATTAAGTAGTCTGATTACTTTTTAATGTAATGAGTAACCTAATGCAATACTTATTTTCTTGATGTAAAAATGCCTCCATTGTTATTATCCCAACAAAACTAGGGGTGAGGTATGAAGTACACATACTGGTACTCTGCTACTTTGCAGGGTTCGGTCACATAGCCACACAAAAAAGTTTGAGCTCAATGTAATCTGGTAACAGAAACCGACAAATAAAGGATTCAGTTTAGTTTTCATTCAGCTCTATGCTGTAGATAATTTGAAATGTTGTGATCGGGTACTGCAGCTGCAGGTGTTCATAATGGCAATCACCCGTCACTGAGATAGACGAGGTAGAAAGGTGAAGGCTAAGGGGTGCCAGTGAGCACCAAAACCCAACGTGAAGACACCAAGAGAGCCCTGGGTTCAAACACCTGGGTGCTTATTGCACTAAAACCTCCAAAAAAGTACCAAAAGCGCGAGTTACTGTATCTCTCTTCCAAACACCTTTCCTCTCCCGAACGCACTGCTCTCTCAGTTTTCAGATAACTCTTAAAACTGCATTTGTTAAATGTTGCCAGCTGGCTGCGTCTAGGGCACTGTCCACCATACTTAATGCTGTCAGCCTAATAGTGACTGATAGTGACCTTCCCAGATCTTGGGCTTATCCAAATGTGAGCTACGAATCTGGGCAGGGAAAAAGAGGGAGAAGGTGTAAATAGGAGAATGTCATTCCAAAAAACAGAAAAAGAAGAGGATAATCGTACATATGAGACTTGGATGGGTGGAATTTAAGGAAAACAGAATGTGACTGGAATGGGGAGAGGCAAAGTCGTTCTAATAAATACTGGCTTGTTGTAAAACAAATGTACTCTACGCACAGTGACACATGAAGGAAAAGGCAGGCCACGAAGGCTGAAAAGAGTACATTCTTAAGGAAATGGAGGGCTTGCTAGAATTTACAATATGTCTTTACTATAAACAATATGGTTGTGCTTGCACCTGGACATTGGAAAATGGTGTCACTCATGCAAATAGAATAGAGTTGTGTTGATAAGGCTATCACGAAAACTAGGACGATGAGAACTGCACAGTTGCTTATGCAAATATTAATTAATCCCTAAAACGTCGGCAGGCATTATTGACATGTCGTCCTCACAGGTGGCGCAGTGGTAGTGCTGCTGCTTTCAGTAAGGAGACTGTGGAAGATTGTGGGTTCGCTTCCTGGTTCCTCCCTGTGTGGATAGCGCTTTGAGTACTGAGAAAAGCGTTCAATCAATCAATCAACATTTATTTATATAGCACATATTCATACAAAAAAAAATGTAGCTCAAAGTGCTTTACAAAATGAATAGAGTAATAGAAGACACAATAAAAGATAAACATAAGTCAACATTAATTAACATAGAATAAGAGTAAGGTCCGATGGCCAGGGTGGACAGAAAAACAAAAAAAACTCCAAAAGCTGGAGAAAAAAATAAAATCTGTAGGGGTTCCAGACCAAGAGACCGCCCAGTCCCCTCTGGGCATTCTACCTAACATAAATGTATATATATAAATGTAATGAATTATTGTCACAATATACATGAACTTGAAATGTTTTTAATGACCAAAACTGTAATTTAAATGTTCTTAGTATGTATTATCAGCAGAATGGACAAGTTCAAGCAGACTTGTTTGGGAAATAACGACATACAAATGGTTGGTTTCCAAGATGGCCTCACTTTTGGATGGCAGTCATCTATGTAACGTTACTTTAAATGATGTCATCAAAACATAAAAACAAATAGAGTAACATTTCTAAATTATAAACTCATTAATAACTCTGACAGGCTGAGCTATAACTTCCTTTTCATTAATTTTACACACAACCTTAAAGTTACAATCTATTATATATATATATATATTTTTTTTTACAGTATACAGTATATATATATTGTCGCAGGCGGCTGGAGACTATACCCAGCCGGGACGCCGGGAAGGACCGGGAGAGGATTATACCTCCCCTGGGCCACGAGAGGACAGCCGCCCTGGTTGCTAGGGGGGGTCACAGGAACCCTATAGGGGCCCGTGGCCACCGCCAGGGGGCGCCTGCTGGATCCTAGAGCCCTGGAGTGGTAGCAGGAATTCCAGGATCACCCTGAGTGCTTCCGGGTGCTCGTACGGCACTTCTGGCCGCGGAGGTTCGTCAGGGAGCAGCTGGAGCACATCTGGGTGAGCATAAAAGGGGCCGCCTTCCAACAGTCGAAGAGCGAGAGTCGGGTGGAAGAAGACAAGGCTACAGAGAGTGGAGAGAAGGCGGCCCGAAGAGGACCATTGAGAGGCCCGAGAGATAAAGGGTGTTTGGACTGTGACCATTGTATATAGAACTGTAAATGGACCGTGTGTGGTGGGCAGAAGACCGGTGTCTGTTTGTCTGTGGTCAGGCTGACTTTCACTATATATATGTATATATGAAATCCTAAGCCTAAAAGTGCAACAAATTTTATGTCATGTTTTTTGTCAAGCTTTAAATCAGGCTTATTTTAAAACTTACATATATAAGTTTGGTAACATTCTTATAAGAATTTATTGAACTTTAATATGATATTGTTAGATTTTCAGAATCTTATTCCATTTTTACTTATTCCATTTTAAATTACAAAATGTCAAGAACTCACATCCCACGAGACAAGACTTAACTAAAAGGGGCAGGAGATTTAACGACACCGGGGCCGGAAATAAAAGACAAAGAGTAGGACAGCTGCTGTACAGGCTTTTAAATGTTAAACTATTTGTTTCCCATTGCATCACCGTTTAAGATGGGGTTTTGTATAATAGATCGCATCTCCTTGGGGTGCGTTCAGCCCCCCTCTTCACAATGTGAGTGGCACACTGGCTGCAACTGGGGGTTGGGCGCCAAAGGTGCCAGGACGGCTTGCCCCCCTAGTAATATTATAATGTTATTAGTGTCAACAAATCACAGAGTTGTGATCAATACTAATGGGAAGGACAAAGCATAGCATCCCCCTTAAGACCCAAATCATCAATTAATAGATAGATAGATAGATAGATAGATAGATAGATAGATAGATAGATAGATAGATAGATAGATAGAGAGATATGAAAGGCACTATATAATAGATAGATAGATAGATAGATAGATAGATAGATAGATAGATAGATAGATAGATAGATAGATAGATAGATAGATAGATATGAAAGGCACTGTATAATAGATAGATAGATATAGATAGATAGATAGATAGATAGATAGATAGATAGATAGATAGATAGATAGATAGAAACTTTATTATACCAAAGGTTGCAGGATAATTAAGGGAATCTGGAACAATCGATTGAGTCATGAGGCTGGATGAAACATTGGGCGCCTTAGCTAAATGACTTTCTCTTATTAGTAAAACTGTAGGCCAAAATTTGTAATCAAAAAATTCATAGAAAAGTCCCAATCTGATATCCAAAGTTTGAAAATGCAGGCAAAAACTGGGGCACCAACACACTGCACCCTCACGATTTGGAGGCTACTAATAACAACAAAATGACTTCTGCCATTAAACTAAAATGAGAATGGCGATAACAGTTAGAGAAACACAAAACAAAATGGTACTGGAGTGGTGCATGTAATGTAATGATAAAAAGCATAATATCAAAATAATATTAATAATGCAAATTATTTTTAACATTGAATTTTTAGGTATCCAAACAAATTGTGACTCTGGACAAAGGCATTGTGCCCAGGCATGAAGAAGCCCTTTTATTTCATTTCAGGTGACCTCATCTCTGTTAGCTGCAGCACGTGAGAGCCACAGAATAACCGAAGGTCATTTAGCTAAGGACAACATTTAAATTATTAACACTGATGGGCAAAGGCAGTTGTAACTTAACAGGGAGCCAGGGATGAGACTTCATTTGCATTTACCTTTTACTTGTGGGTTTCTTCTCCATTACAGAAATACAGGAAAGAAGTGAAGCTTGAGAATGTCCTCTCACATTAGTGTACTCGAATGAGGCAGTCACCATCATTAGCGTTCACTCTAATTACCCTAATTAGCACTTTGGAAGCCGAGCGTCTGGAGTGACTACCACGATTAGGTTCAGTTTGTTTAGCCAACATATTTAAGAAGAGCTTAACAAGCAATTTTGACAACAGCAATGCTCTTCCAGCCAACTTGCCTCATCCATTGCTGTGCACCTAAGAGCTGGAATGCACAACACAAGGGCTCGAGGTCACATACGACCTGTCAGCTACAAGTTGTCTTAACTGTAAGTAGGTGTTTAGGGAACTTAAAATGATAAAACTCACAAACTACAATTCATTTGATCTCCTAGAAGAGTTTGTTTTTCATTAAGCTAACAATAATCTGATTGTGTCTGATGCAGTGCCCCATTCTCCATCACAGATTTCCCTTTGAGTGGGTGTCGATGAGTTATGCCCACCACCAAGCTCCACAGATGTTCTGAATTTCTTCATGTGGGTTTTTTTTTGAAAAAGAAAATTACCTGTGCTGGAAAATATTTCTGGTGTCTTTTGGTGGAATGATTAGCAGGCCTCACAATAGATATGGACACAGAGAGAGTCCAGATGTTTGCTTTGTGGCCCTCACATCCAGTCACACTAAGGTATGGAGAAAAATTTGAACTGTCATTTCTTTATTTATATCTATATTTAGTATTGCATTTCTTGGCTTATAGTGTTTTGAAGTGGTTCAATGTTTATAGTTATTTTTGTTTTCATATTTAGCTTTTATGTATTTTTTTATCTCATGTCAAGTTCTGTTTCCTGAGAGCATTTGGCCTGTAGGACATGTCAAGTCTATGAAAGGCAATTTTGTGCCCCCTAATAAAACCTCTTCCCATATTTAACTATCACAAATCTGCCTAAAATCTTCTATCCCAAAATATTTGAAAACACAATCACTTCTGCATTCGTTATGTTGAGAGGAAAAATGAAAAGCCAGTTTGCCCACAGCGTGATGCCCAGGCCGTCTTCACTGTTCTTCAATGGATGGATTTTCCATTTGCTGCAATGGACAAAGCAGATCTCTCGCCTAGTTGCAAACATTTTCTCCTATTACCTCTCTGTCTTTCTTTGGTCGATAGTATGTGGGAAGTAGAGAAGTTACACCATCTGCAAGAAAGCCTTGTTGCAACTTCAGAAATGGTCAATACAGATAAGACGGAAACAGAATTTCTGTGGTTTGCTGCGCAGTAAATGGTGTTCACATCAAGCTGTACTAAAGTATGGAGACATTTTCTACCCTTCCTCCTGCTTATCAAACAGTCATTAATGCATCGTGCTTTGCATTTCCTGGATGACTGCAGTTTTAAATGGTTCTATTTTTGGGATATTTTTTTTTTACATGATTTATATTTTTTGTATGTATTGCTTAACCTCATTCATTAATTTCTGTTCAGCGAGTGCAGGGGTTCAGTACATTAGGACCACTAAGGAGATCTGGCTAGGCTTGGGATTGAGATGAAAGATCATGGATTATTCAACGTAACATCCCATTCTTTCAGTACTGTAGTAGTAAAAAAAAACAACCAATCATGGAGGAGGAGAAGTGTATCAGGAATCGTAAGGGCAAACCAAGATATACAGGCAGTGAAATGGCAAATGCTACAAACTTGACTTTTTAATGAAACTTTCGCATGTGAAGAGGTGATAACCTGCCAGCAGTAACAGGGACTGCTAAGGATGTATTTAGTAATATGAAGATTGTAGAGGGAGAAACACTGCTTAGGCCGAGATCTAACAAATCATGAGGGCCTGATAATTTTTACCCTGTATATAAGTAAATGCTCCCGTGATACATATTCTTCAAAAGTAATTAAACACCAGAAATATTCCTAAGGACTGGAAAATAGCAAATTTTATTCCATTATATAAAAATGCTGATCAGGCAAATCTAATTAACTTTGGTACAGGCCAGTAAGCTTCCTGAGTAAACTGATGAAAAAAAATGAATTACTGAGAAGATTGAGCAGCACATGGCAAAAACAGGAGCTTTAGTGAACAGTCAGCACGGGCTCAGGCACGGGAGGTCATGTTTTACTAACATGCCTTGAATTCTTTAAAGGACGATATCAGAGTGGTGCATATGGTCTGCTTTATCTTGGTTTTCAGAAGACATTTGGTAAGGTTCCACATGAGAGAGAAGTTGGGAGCTTGCACTGATACAGCGTGCTGCCGCACCCACCACACGACAAAACACCTCAGGCCAACAACAAAACTGAAAGAAGTGAGAGGTCAGGGTGTAAAACACAGGAAGCAGAGGGTTATGGTGTGAGGAAGCTTATCAGAATTGGGCAATGTTAAGAATGGTGTCCAAGAGATTTACTAATAACCATCACATTGATCCTGTTGCTCAGACACATTGTCCCTCACACGATCCCTGAGGATCTCAAACATAATATAATTTCACTGCGTGCTGTTTCTAGTGCTCTCGGTATACTAACTGGAGTTTACCGTTAATCCACTTCAGATCAGATCCACTGTCGCCTGCGGTAGATCTCGCTAGAAACATTCAATTCACAGCATCCACTTCTGAAATAAATTAAATCAATTTCAGAGTTTCGGAAAGACCAGAGCATATCCTAGCAAGATTTGGATTTAAGTGGGAGAGGTGCCAGTCCATTGCAGGGCACACTTATGCACAACTCCACACTCACTTACAGCAGTCCTAGTTAGTCACCAGTGAATCTAACACATGTCTTAGGAGGGAGACACCAGACACAAAGCCCACACAACCATTCAGAGAATGTATAAATGTCACAGAGCCAGTGAACGGGATTTGAGCACAGTCTGGAGGTGTAAGGCATCAGCACTGTATATTCAGAAAATTCTGTATTAAGATTCTGACATTAACAATAAAAAATAATGACAATGGTAATTCTATCTATTATATAAACAATCTTCGGACGGGACAAGACTTTTTCAGAGAGACGGGACAAGACTTTTTCAGAAAAACGAGACGAGACTTTTTCAGAGAGACAAGACAAGACTTTTTCAGAGAGACGAGGCGAGACTTTTTCAGAGAGATAATTTCACGTCCCGTGAGACGAGACTTTGTGCCAAGATATGAACTGAAAACCTAACGAGTCCAAGAGAGGGCGGAAATAAAAGACAAACAGCAGAAGAAGAAAAGACAAAGAGTAGAAGACAAAGTAGAACGTCGTAAAGATGTTCAAAAACGTTGGTGCGATACACATGCAGAGCAGGTTAGAGATTATGAAAGTACTCAAATTCGAAAGTCTCAAAAAACTGATAGTAAAGATCACATTAGTGCAAACAAGCAGAAATGATTACTCGGTAAAATAACGGAAGAGAGAAAAGAGATTGAATATATGGAAATAGGTGACATGACAGAGCTGCTACAAGTTTAATTTCAAAGAAACCACAATTCAGTTAGGTTTATATTTATGCTCATGGAGAAGCGATGCAACATAGAATTGAAAGTGTTAAACGATCGGATGTATTAGAAATTAAACAGCCAATAATGGATACAAATCGAAACGTCCAAAAATGTATCTGAAAAACACAAACAAATAAGTTTTCTTGGATTTCTAAATGAATCCAAAAGATCGCGCTCGCATATATAATAAACCAATATGTGATGAATTGTCAGCGATAATAGTTTTGAAAGACGGAGATATCAAAGACACAGTTGATATTCATGTTTATCCAAAAGCACAGCACGATTCGTTGCACGTGGCAGATCTGGGAAATGATGAGCGCGTAGGGCCCGCATGGGGGTTGGCGAGCGAAGTGAGCAGGGGGCAGAACCCCTAGTCTAAATAATAGATCAAACCATTCGCTAATGAAATTGTGACAATAACAAAATAACATTAACTGTTACTTTCCTCAATGTGATCCTGACAGGAAGTTCTATAGAAAGTAATTGTTACCCTCTAGTTAAAGGTTTTGTGTTCATACATTTGCTGAACGAGCGGCTCACCTTAAAAGAAGCAGCCGCCACACTCATGACCACAACACCACATCTGCTGTCACACATGTACGTATGGGAGGCAGCTAAAGGGCTCAAAGGAAGGTAACTCCATGCCAGACCAGGGGATGGCAGGCTGCACTGATCCTTTCTCTGTCTGGTCTTGTGTGGAATTACCTTTACTTGAGCCCTTTAGCTGCCTCCCATGCACACATGTGTGATACTGCACACATACAAGACATGTGCCCAGTAGCACGTGGTATCACTCTGCTTAAACTGTGACAGACAGGTGTGCATATTGGTTGTGTTATCAGGTGATGTACCCATCTACTGTATGTTGTGTATTATGACATGCCTATAGAGTTCATCTCCTTACTGTCCTTGTCCTCCGTTAGCCTCTTTATCAGCGATCTGTTTAGGAATTATACTGACTCTATAACGTATTTTCTGGTTTGCGGCCTTTTCTTAATTTACGTCACCCATTGTCTGTTACCTGTTCAGTCTGTCGCTGAGGCTTCAGAAAGTGCCACTTCTGTGGAAATGTCCTGCGTTGCTCCTGTTCCAAAAATGGCAGGTACCTCTTTACCTAATGACCATAGACTTGTGAGACTTAATGTCCCACATAATGAAGACCTTTCACAGGATGCCACCTGAATAAATGAGCATTCTCATAATAGACCATTTGTACCCACTGCGGTTTGATTATTGGACAAAAATTGGAGTGGAAAATTCAATTATCTGTCTGCTCCACAAGGCTTATTCCCATCTGGGCAAAGCTGGCAGGACTGTGAGAATGATGTTGTGTGTTTTTTAATTTCTCCCTTACCTTAAGTTTCATCCAGTCGTCTCTGTTAAGGGGAAAGCTCAAAGATATGCAGGTAGATGAGCCTATGGTGTCCTGGATAATGGACTATCTGTCAGGCAGACCGCAGCATGTGAGGATCAAGGACCGTGTCTCTGAGGTGGATGTGAGCAACACTGGAACAGCACAAGTAGCAGTCTTTGCCTCCTTTTCTGTTCACCCTGTACTCCTGGGACAATAGACATAACACCAAGTCGTGTCACTTGCAGAAGTTCTGGTGGGGCGTATTGACAAAGAAGATGATGCAGACGATATGAGTCAGGTGGAGAGCTTTGTTTCTTGGTGCAAAGAGGATTGTCTGCAACTCAGCATCATCAAAACCAAAGAACTGGTTTCAATACCAAATGGCTTCTACACCAGGTCACGATTCAGGTAGTGGATGTGGCGGTAGAGCATCGCTCCAAGGATTTAAGGATCCACAACTGTGACAGATTAGAGTGGTCTTATCACACAGAGGAATTGTACAAGAAGGTCAGAGCAGACTTTTTTTCCCCTTAGAGACTGTCGTCTTTTAAATGGATGTTTTCTGTTCTGGCCATTCTGTTATGTGCCAGTAATGTCACATTGGATGCAGAGAATGAAGAGAAAACTGATAGCTATTATGAACA
This sequence comes from Polypterus senegalus, assembly GCF_016835505.1. Lineage (NCBI taxonomy): Eukaryota > Metazoa > Chordata > Cladistia > Polypteriformes > Polypteridae > Polypterus > Polypterus senegalus. Next base: position 27,807,991 of record NC_053162.1, on the reverse strand, counting down.
ACGCTTCACATCCTCTCTCTGACCAACTAGCAGTGAGGACTTTTAACAAACAAATCATTCAGTAGAAGTGTGTCAAGAAATGCTCCGATGGCAGGCAATATGCCTTTATAGTGCCTCAGTACGACTGCTCGTTTATTTTTATCCGAGTCTGAAGTTTTCATCTTTTTTTGTTATTCTTGACTGTATTTGATGGAGATTGCTGTTTGTTTGTTATATTTTTTTGAAGTGACTATCTGCCTGATTTTCATCCCTTCCTTCCCTCCCTCACATACAGTACACTCAGAAGCTGCTGATACCAGCCGACCTGCTTTAAATCACACAGACATTAATGGGGTAGTTCAGGTGGGTCTCATAAAGTCACCACTCGCTCTGTTAAATGATTACAGCCCATCACTGATTTTACGTGCAGTGAGGAGTGAAAAGGCCTGACCACATTGCTCACTAAGCTGCCTTGCTTCTGTTTTTGAGCTCTGGGGATGTTGTGGTATTTAACGCGTGTACATACACATTTGAGTCGGTTTGGGTGAGGGTGATTATTACAAGTACGGATGACTTGTTAGGTGCGGAAGAACTCGTCGTGCAGCCATCACCCTCTCATTATAGGCTCGTACTTCCTGCTAGGCACTTTGTGCATATAGACGTTGACTTTAATGAAGAGGCGTCAAGCAAAACAACGCTAGTGTCATCACTATGTTGGGACCTACTACTTAGAGTGCAGCATGTCATGAATGGGGTCGATCTGCTCAGACATACCGTCTGCATGCCTTTACTCTCCAATCAGGTGTGTGCAGTCAGCTCTGACAAAACTAAATCAACACGTTTAGCACTGCCAGGATGTGAATCACTCACTTGTGTCATGACGCGCCCAGAACTGGCAGGTGGAATACAGCCGGAGGTGACAGGAGTGACAGCAAGAGCTATGAGGAGCTGCAAACAATCAAAGGCAGGGCCTGTTAGTGGTGGAACCTGCTGGTCCTTACAAAAGACACCCATGGCCTGAGGCGATTTATCAAGTAGTGTAAGGTGCACTGCGGCTTGGAAATAAAAAGCTCAAACAGGTTTCTCCAGTTTTTTTATTATCAATTTTTTTTTTTAATAAGGTAGTAGCAACTGTTAAAATTTCACAATTGATACTTAGAAGAGCAGTGTTTATTTTATTTATCGCATTTCATAAAAAAACTACACTTAATGAGGAAAATAATTGCAGTGAATGGGAAAACTAGCAATTGAAACATCTTGCTCAGGGTCACCCACCCCACAGGCATTACAGTGGATGAGCTTGTTGTTACCTGGCCAGACCCTTTTTTGGCCATGCTGCCTCTGTGAAGGTGCCCTGGGTGTTCAATTCAGAATGATGACGTTGACCCCGTGACCCTGAATGAGACCTAGTGTTAAAGACTGACAGAAGGATGAACATTTTGCAATTTTCCACTGCATTCTGAAGATGAGTTCACTTTCTCCTGATTGGCCCAGAACTGAATGTTGTTTTAAATAATATTTTCCTGTCAAAGATGGCTTGGGGTGAAGTACATGACCATAACACCCCTAGTGAATATGTGGATATGGGGGGATCGATGAGCTCCTGTAGGACGCTGGTGTTTAAGGAGATGATCACCAGTGATAGGTGTGGAGGAGGTCCAGTCTTGACGTTTTCATTATAGGAAGGCACTTGTGGGGCGGCCACGTTGTTGTTAAAGCTCTGCTGGGTCACTGCCACCAAGTCCTACAACCTTCTCGCGCTGACTTTGTAATATATGTAAAGGTGCTATGCAAAGTAAAATTGCCCTTGTAGCAGTAATGCAGTTGCCTTGTGTTGTTTTGCCACCCAAAGTGCCGATACAATAATCCTGATGTTGCAGCTTTTACTCTCGTGTCTTTGGCATTTCTATTTTTCTACAGCATATCTGAGATTTCTGTCATGTTTCTGTACTTTACACAACTGCCATCTTTTTATTTAATAATGTCCCTTTTGTCAATAAGAGGTCAAAGAAGGAGAATAGGGGGGACAATGTGTCCGGAGACAAGAGGAGTGGAGGAAGGTAAAGAGAGTGGAACTGAGGGTAGGAACTTTGAATGCTGTTAGTATGACTGGTAAGGGGAGAGAGTTAGCCGATATGACGGAGAGAAGGAAGGTTGATATGTTGTGTGCATGCAAGAGACTAAATGGAAGGGGAGTAAGGCCAGGCGGATCGGAGGTGGATTCAAATTGTTCTATCATGGTGTGGATGGGGTAGGATTTATTCTGTCAAGAGTGTTTTGGAAATGAAAAGAGTGTCAGACAGAGTAATGATTATGAAGTTGGAAATTGGAGGTGTGATGATGAATGTTATTACCGGTAATGCATATGCCCTGCAAGTTGGGTGTGCGATGGACGAGAAAAAAGATTTTTGGAGTGAGTAGGTTGAGGTAATGGACAGTGTACCCAAGGGATAGAAAGTGGTGATTGGAGTGGATTTCAGTGGACATGTTGGTGAAGGGAACAGAGGAGACGAGGAGGTGATGGTTAGGCATGGTGTCAAGGAGAGGAATGAAGAAGGTCAGAGGATAGTGGTTTTTGCAAAAAGGGTGGACATGGCTGTTGTGAATAAGTATTTTAAGAAGTTGGAGGAACATAGGGTGATATACGAGAAGGTGAGACAGGCACTGGGTGATATAGAAGAGTTACTAGACAGCTGGGCAACCACAGCAGGAGTAGTAAGGGTGACAGCAAGAAGGGTGCTTGGCGTGACATCTGGACAGAGGAAGAAAGAAAAGGAAATCTGGTGGTGGAATTGGGAAGTACAGGAGAGTATACAGAGGAAGATGATGGCAAAGAAGAAATGGGATAGTCAGAGAGATATAGAAAGTAGACAAGAGTACAAGGAGATAAGGAGCAAGGTGAAGAGAGAGGTTGGACACTAAGGGGGGAGAAAAGGACCTGTACCGATTGGCTAGACAGAGGGACCGAGCTGGAGCAGGTTAGTTGCATTGCGTCTTTGTGGACCTGCAGAAAGCATATGACAGGGTGTCTCGAGAGGAGTTGTGATATTGTATGAGGAAATTGGGAGTGGCAGAGAAGTATGTAAGAGTTGTACAGGATATGTACGAGGGCAGTGTGACCGTGGTGAGGTCTGCGGTAGGAGCGACGGATGCATTCAACGTGGAGGTGGGGTTACATCAGGGATCGGCTCTGAGCCCTTTCTTATTTGCAATGGTGATGGACAGGTTGACAGATTAGACAGGAGTCCCTGTGGACTATGATGTTTGCTGATGACATTGTGATCTGTAGTGATAGTAGGGAGCAGGTTGAGGAGACCCTGGAGAGGTGGAGATATGCTCCAGAGAGGAGAGGAATGAAGGTCAGTAGGAACAAGACAGAATACATGTGGGTAAATGAGAGGGAGGTCAGTGGAATGGTGAGGATGCAGGGAGTAGAGTTGGCGAAGGTGGATGAGTTTAAATACTTGGGATCAGCAGTACAAAGTAATAGGGATTGTGGAAGAGAAGTGAAAAAGAGAGTGCAGGCAGGGTGGAATGCGTGGAGAAGAGTGTCAGGAGTGATTTGTGACATACGGATATCAGCAAGAGTGAGAGGGAAGGTCAGAGCTGCAGGTAGCAGAGTTTAAGATGCTAAGATTTGCACAGGGTGTGATGAGGATGGATAGGATTAGAAATGAGGACATTAGAGGGTCAGCTCAGGTTGGATAGCTCGGAGACAAAGTCAGAGAGGTGAGATTGTGTTGGTTTGGACATGTGCAGAGGTGAGATGCTGGGTGTACTAGGAGAAGGATGTTAAGGACAGAGCTGCCAGAAAAGAGAAAGAGAGGAAGGCCTAAACATGATCCGCTGTGGCAACCCCTAACAGAAGCAACCGAAAGAAGATTTCAGTAAGAGGCTTGTTATTATCTAATCAGTGATTTGTTGTTCATGAATTACTGGCTACTGTGTCACAGTTACAGGTGTGGCTTACTGGCTTGCTCATTGGTCTAGAACCTACAAGGGTGCTAATTCAGTTCTTGTCCCTGTTAGACCCCAAGCAAGTACTAGTTGTAAAAAGTACACAGAAGCCCAGAGTGAGTTAATGGTCAGTTGGTGAATGACCTGACCAATAGATTGGCACCTGTACAGGAAATGATTTGTGTGTGTGTGTATGTATTTTCAAGTCCACCTCTGACCATCAGTGTGAAATATCCATAACTGAAGATGAAGTAAGAGGACAACTGAGGAAGCTATACACAGGAAAAGGTGTGGACCAGATGGAGTCAGTCCTCGAGTTCTTAAAGCCTGTGCTGACCAACTTTGTGGTGTCATCTGTCACCAGTTCAGTCTGTCCCTAAGGCTTCGGAAAGCTCCACTACTGTGGAAAACATCCTGCATTGTTCCAGTACCAAAGAAGGCAGGCACCACTTCACCTAATGACTACAACCCAGTGCCACTTGCGTCTCACATCACAAAGACCGTTGAGAGACTGGTCCTGGACTGTATGAATCCTCTTGTGGTAGACCACCTCAACTGACTGCTGTTTGCCAATCAGACAAAGATTGGTGTGGAGGATGCAATTACTGTATCTCTCTGCGCCACAAGGCTTATTCTCACCTGAACAAAGCTGGTGGCACTGTGAGGATTATGTTTTTTAATTTCTCCGTGAACCTTCTATACCATCCAGCCATCCCTGTTAAGGGGTAAACTCAGAGATATGCATGTGGGTGAGCCTCTGGTATCCTGGATAATGGACTATCTGTCTGAAAGAATGCAGTTTGTGAGACTCAAGGACTGTGTGAGCAACACTGGAGCACCACAAGGAACAGTCCTGTCTCATTTTATCTTCATGCTGTACACCTCCGACTACAAATTTAACAGCAGGTCATGTCACTTGAAAAAATTCTCAGATGATTCTGCACTTATGGGATGTATTGATAAGGGGGGTGAGACAGAGGAGGGGAGTCAGATGGAGAACTTTGCTTCATAGTGCAAAGAAAACTGTCTGCATCTTAACATCAGCAAAACCAAGGAACTGGTTATAGACCTTCACAACACCAAAGAGCCTCTATGGCCTGTCTCTGTTCAAGGAGTGGATGTGGAGGTGGTCCATTCCTACAAGAAGGGGGCCCACATTAATAACAGGTTGGACTGGCTCTTCTTCCTTAGGAGACTGCATTCCTTTAACGTGCAAACGTGATGGTCAATGCAGTTTTCTAAACTGTGGTGGGCTGGGCTGGTAACATCACTTGAAGAGAAGCTCACTAAATCAACAAGCTAATTATAAGGGCAGGCTAACTTATGAGACACAGTCTGGACCCCCTAGAGGTTGTAGTGAAGGAGAGAACTGAAACAAAGCTGAGTGTCATAATGAACAATGCTGCACATCCTCTCTGTGACACACCAACACTGAGGACTTTCATTCAACAAATCATTTGGTAGAAGTGTGCCAAGAAACACAATGGGGCCTCCTTTACACCAACAGCAATACTCCTGCATAATGCCTCGCTGTGACTGTGACAGCCAAGTCAGAACTTTTTGAATTTTCTTGCTTTATAGTCACCCGGAGTGTGTTCAGACCAAAGTATGTGTGTATATTAATTAATTAATTTATTTATAAATTTAGGTAGTTAAGTATGTATGTATGTATTTATGTATGTATGTACTTATTTATTTATTTAAAGAGCTTCTGTAAAAAGCCAAATTTCCCCATGAGGACTAATACATATCTATCTATCTATCTATCTATCTATCTATCTATCTATCTATCTATCTATCTATCTGTTATATAGTGCCTTTCTATCTATCTATCTATCTATCTATCTATCTATCTATCTATCTATCTATCTATTATATAGTGCCTTTCATGTCTATCTATCTATCTATCTATCTATCTATCTATCTATCTATCTATCTATCTATCTATTATATAGTGCCTTTCATATCTATCTATCTATCTATCTATCTATCTATCTATCTATCTATCTATCTATCTATCTATCTATCTATCTATTATATAGTGTCACTGCTTATGCAGATGATCTTGCTGTAGTCATCACAAGCCAGAAGGATTTGGCAAATTAACAGAAGGTCTAGGAATTACAGTAAAGCATCGGCTAAAGTGAATTGGAACAAAAGTAGTGCAGTGCTGGTGGGGAACTGGACAGGATGTAGTCCTCCTCGACTGGAAGGAGGTCTGCAGTGGACAACTGGAGGCTTCCTGTACCTGGGAGTCCATCTGGAGATGACCACTACATCCAAAAGAACTGGGAGGGTCTGTTCAAGGTTACAGCTCGGCTTGCCAAGTGGAAGTGGATACTCCCTCAGTTATCCTATATGCTGGTCATTAATAGTGCCTTTCATATCTATCTATCTATCAATCTATCTATCTATCTATCTATCTATCTATCTATCTTTTATATAGTGCCTTTCATATCTATCTATCTATCTATCTATCTATCTATCTATCTATCTATCTATCTATTATATAGTGCCTTTCATGTCTATCTATCTATCTATCTATCTATCTATCTATCTATCTATCTATCTATCTATTATATAGTGCCTTTCATATCTATCTATCTATCTATCTATCAATCTATCTATCTATCTATCTATTATATAGTGCCTTTCATATCTATCTATCTATCTATCTATCTATCTATCTATCTATCTATCTATCTATCTATCTATCTATCTATCTATCTATTATATAGTGCCTTTCATATCTATCTATCTATCTATCTATCTATCTATCTATCTATCTATCTATCTATCTATCTATCTATCTATCTATCTATCTATCTATCTATCTATCTATCTATCTATTATATAGTGCCTTTCATATCTATCTATCTATTATATAGTGCCTTTCATATCTATCTATCTATCTATCTATCTATCTATCTATCTATCTATCTATCTATTATATAGTGCCTTTCATATCTATCTATCTATCTATCTATCTATCTATCTATCTATCTATCTATCTATTATATAGTGCCTTTCATATCTATCTATCTATCTATCTATCTATCTATCTATCTATCTATCTATCTATCTATTATATAGTGCCTTTCATATCTATCTATCTATTATATAGTGCCTTTCATATCTATCTATCTATCTATCTATCTATCTATCTATCTATCTATCTATCTATCTATCTATCTATTATATAGTGCCTTTCATATCTATCTATCTATCTATCTATCTATCTATCTATCTATCTATCTATCTATCTATCTATCTATCGATTACCAATTTTATACACACTGTCATATAATCATATACTATATATTGCCATTATAGAGAATTGGATTTCTTTCTTAGCCTGATCTAAAAGATGGCATAGATTGCATCATGTGATAAGTTCACTTTACTTCAATACACCAGCTTTGTTTGTGTCATTTTCTCTTGATTTTCCAGCTCCACTCAGGACTTGTCAACCAAAGCCGTCTTTGAATTTCTGTTTTCCATGTAATTGCCACGGTGAAACAAAGGTCGCCTATGCCTGAAGGTGAAAAAATAAATAAATGAAACGGGCAGCCTTCATTGTGGGGAATGGATAAATGTGCCATAAGAGTCACCAGGTGACCTCTGGTGTGGTGCCGGCAGTCTCCCCTGGGTCTAGGAACATGGCATTTGGTGAGGTGTGTGTGCGTGTGGAGGTGTGGGCCTGGACATACAGTACGTGAGCAGCAGTGTGCGTGTATATGTGCAGCGGGTTTGAGAGTGAGCATGCGTGTCTGGGAGAGTAAATGTACAGTATATACAGTATGTAAATGTATAGTGTGTGCGTTGCTACAGTATTTGCATGCCTGTTAATGAGGAGGGTGACTATGCATTGCTGTATGTATGCTCATGTGTGATGGTGTGTATATGTCTATATGGGTATAATAAAATGGCCTGGAGGTGGGGGGGTGTTTATTACTGTTGTCACAATGCTAAAGTATTGTCTTTGTTAACCAATATCAGCGTTTACACCTCATTAACTGAATTCAAGATGATATTGAAGTAAATAACAAATAACCAACCCATCCTAAGCCCCTGCCACTTACCACCCCATACTCCCAGCCGCCATATCTTTTTCAAACAGCACACATATGCTGCCCAGTTCCACCGCTCTCCACTAACCGGTGTCTTCCTCGGTTCCTCCATGGTATGACTGTGGCTCATAATGTCTTAAATGAGCTTTCCCATCAGGAATTTTGAGTGCACTGATATTCCCATATTCAATTGTGGCGCTTCCCGTGCAGAGTTTTGAGTGTGTAAATATACAAATATTGTTTTGAAGAGTGAGGTTGCCAGTACAGAACCAGTAACATCTGTTACCAAATTTACCATAATGCTGCTATAGTATGGTTTACAAATTTGGAAGTTTGGCATTTTTTTTTTTTTGGTACCAGTTGTGACAGATAGGGAGCGCTATCGCTCCCTTGAACCCCTGTCCAAGACTCCAAACACCAGGAAAAAGTCCAAATGTTGACTTTATTTAAATGCCACAGTGCACAAAGCACCCTCTCCTCCACTATACTCATATCCAAACCAATAATCAATCACAAATACAATCCTCCACTTCCAGACGCGTTGCCACCCTTCCACCCAGCTCAGCTCGCCGTCTGGGAGCTCCCACAATCCTTTTATACTCCCTGACCCGGAAGTGTTCCAATCCCCAGTCCATGTGATCTCCTATCACTTCCGGGTCAGATCAAAAGTCCTTTTCTTCACCCGGAAGTACGTCATTTCTGCCGTCGCTCTGCCTATGACGGGTTATAGGGCACATATGACTCTTGCTCCTCCCTGCAGCTCCCTCTTGTGGCCCCCGAGGTATCCTGCAGGGCTGTGGATGAAAACTCCATTGTCCATAATTCCCTGCTGGTCTTCGGGGCACCTCCATACTGCAGGGAGGGCTCCATCTGGCGGCCTGGGGGTATTGGCTGGGATGACAAGCCGGCCATAGACCACACAGTATACCAGGAAACACTTAGTGCGCATATATGTTCATGTGTGTCGGTCTGTTGGGGAGGCTGGTGGGGTTATAAAGTGTGTGTGTGTGTACATATTTAAGGTTGCATGTTTGCCATGTGTTATAGTTATGTGTCTGGGGGGTCTGCTTGTAGATGTAAGTTTGCCTGGGAGGGCTTGATGGAGTTGTGTGCATGTGCTTGTGGGTATGGAGAGGTGTGCAGTACTCGCCCTGCTGTATGTAAGCACACAGATGAAATGGCCTGAAGGTTGATATGTGTGTGAGATGGCTGGACCCCCGTATGCGGCTGTGAGTCTACTGGGGTCAGTTTGCTTTTTTCTTGCAGTGATCTCACGCAGCATCAGCAGCCTTAAACCTGAGTATCTTTGTTCATTTTATAGGTTTATGGTGTCCTTACTGTCACATTTACAGGCAGTAACGGAAAATAATTTCTTGCAGGTTCTAGTCAACAAACACCCCATCGCCACTCTCTGGTGTTGTGATTAGTAAGTATGGCTGCCTTCTATTGACGCTTCTGTCTTAATTACCTGTGAAATCTTAGAGCACATTCTTGTCCATTGCACTCTCACACCAACCAACGTCCCATTTCATCCCTGATTATTTAAAGACTATCACTCATGCTGTGCTGACTAAGAAGACGAGGCCATTTCTCTTCATCGTGAGGCTGCCTCATTGATCCTTATTGATGTGTGTGTGTCTTTTTTAAAGGATTTCCCGTGAGCACTCAGTAGTTCCCCTGACTGTTACAAACTCCAGGGCAGCAGAATTACAGTCAAGGGAAGAAGAGCAGACAGTGAGGTCGATTGGAGACAAACAAAGCCAAGAAATGTGTGTGTGTGTGTGTGTGTGTGTGTGTGTGAGAGAGACAGAGAGAGTAGGCTTTAGTGACAGAGGGAGACTGGCTAACAGAAGGGCGTCTCTCTCTCGTCCACTACACTGCTTCTTGCCTCCCATGTGCCAAAATTGGTGTCTCCACGTGAATTCCAAAATGGAGATCAGCTTTGAAGTGATGCCTGACTGACAAAACTCAACATCATGGCAGCCTAAAATCCAGAAAGAAGATTGCAGTGACACCGATGGGACAAAATGGAATGGGCAAGGGTGCCAGTATAGGGGTGGACATACAGTATGCAATGTTGGGTGAGCATTTCCTCAGACCACATATTACGCTGTCCTTGTGGATGGTCAAGGTTCCACCCCAGCTGGGACACCAATCCATCCTGGCTATCCATCCCATCTCCAAGGTCACTTGCAGCCAGACATCCTAGCTAGTGTTTGATCCTGTATAAGGCCTCAGACCACCAGGCCTTACAGCACAGGGTTACTTGTGGTCAAGCTGCCCATTCAATGGTAAATCCAAGGTGGACTGTCAGGAGACCATCCACTAGTGGGCAGCATGGGATTGTGCCTCTCACAGGACTATAGCAGTACAGTGTTGTACCGTGTTAGCCATAGAGTGATACAGGAGAAAGAAGGGTGAAATGACACCTGTTATTGGCTAACTAAATAAATTACAAATGCAAACTTTCAAGGCAGCTAAGGCCCCTTCATCAGGCGAGGTGTAACCAGTTTCACAGAACTGGCAGAATGGACACCATTTAAGGAGTTAGAGTTCAGGACTACTAAAGACCAGTGGAAGGAAAGTAAGGCCATCCATAGCCCTGCAGGTGACCCCAGCAAATAGTTTAAGGACATGGCATGGCAGGGAAAACAACTCACTAGGAAGAGGCCAGAGTTGTGTGGAGGGTGTTTAGGTGATACTTTGAAATGTGGCAGCTCAACAAAGGCTTCAGTAGTGACAAGGTGATTTGTGTTGTATTGTCCTCTTTTATAAACCACCCACCCCATTCTGTATTTGGGTGACTACATTATTAATCAATTAACTTGGCATTCTGGTGCATTTGGCCTCCTTTGAGATTGTGAGGTGCGAAGGGTCACAATAAAAGGCTCTGGTCCTTATACAACTGAGGCTGAACCAGTGCTTGATGTAGGCCAGTATACACCAGTATGGAGTACCGGCACTTCTCAATTTTTAGCAATTATTTACCAACAGTGTTTGGTGCGTGCCGGCAGTGTAAATCTAAGGAAAAAATGATTTATTATACAATTTACATTTCATGAGAAGCAGAATTAAACAAAAATGTATTAAACGTACAGAGTTGATTCGATCTCTACACCACCTCCTAACACCACCCAGGAGCAAATCTTGCAACACACATTACAATGTGAAGACTTCATGGTACACAAAGGAGAGTACAGTATACTCACACATACTCACACACAGATACCCTGGAGCAATTCTCCACTCCGTGACCTTGGCAGCTCTTCCTCCTGCCAGTGAGCTCTGACTGCCATGTTGTACTCACTTCACAATGTCCGGCTCCAGTTTTATGGCAGAACTAAATCTGCTGTCAGTATGAGGAACACTGCACCCTAGTGGCCCCTCTCTTTGCTGAAACTCAAGTGCTTTATAAAGACTTGGCCCCATTTGGAGCACCAATTAAGCACAGTCATCCCACAGTGCCTTAACAAGAAAATAAAAAGATGAAATCTTTTTAAAAGCATTACAGTAAAAAATTAAAGCTAGCTATCTCAGATTAAAACGCTTCACAGAGCAGAAAGTAAGATGTTATCAAATGTAGAGACAAAATAGCTATAAAATATACTGATAAAGATTAACAAATATAAAGAATTGTGTCAGCATGTTAATAAGTAAGTCATGAATATTAAATATTAACCCAAAAGGCAGAGGGCAGCAAGTAGAGAGACACCAGGATAGACATTATGCGCCTACAGATAGGACAGGATGAAGAGCACAGGCTGAGGTATGAGAAGATAATAAAGTTTGGCAGTGCTGATCTGTGTCCAAACATTTTTTTTTTCCACTTTGTAAGGTAATCAGGTGGTTACATTATTATAAAAAATATAAAGAGGATTAATGTCCTGCTATGATTCTGTGTCTTTGTTATAATCAAGCAGACAATATGTATGTATTGATAAATTCCAAATTAACTTGTTCATTTGTCTGTCTATATAAGTACAGTTCTTGCAGCATCAGGCACAAGAGTGTAACAAACCATACTGTACATTGACGCTAAATGCCAATACCGTACTATGCTAACAAGTACATATACTGTATATCTTAAATGTTGCAGAAAACTGAAATACACATGGAAATTCACACAGATACTGATAGAACTGGCAAGTCAGCATGAAAATCAAATATACTGTAGGTGACCAGAGATAGCTGATCTGACTAATGCTTCACTGTGCCCACTCCTCCTCAAGTATATGCGAGTATGGCAGATGGGTTTTCCCCAGTTTATATATTTTCTCAGATATTTTATTTCATCAGTTTGATGCTATCTATCTATCTATCTATCTATCTATCTATCTATCTATCTATCTATCTATCTATCTATCTATCTATCTATTATATAGTGCCTTTCATATCTATCTATCTATCTATCTATCTATCTATCTATCTATCTATCTATCTATTATATAGTGCCTTTCTATCTATCTATCTATCTATCTATTATATAGTGCCTTTCATATCTATCTATCTATCTATCTATCTATCTATCTATCTATCTATCTATCTATCTATCTATCTATCTATCTATCTATATATCTATATCCTGTTCTAGTGCTCTAGTCAGCCTACTGTCTGTAGGTCTGAATTCCTGCTCAGTTTGTATCTATCTATCTCTAACAGGCCAAGTGTCTATCTATCTATCTGTGTACCCCTGGCCTTCTGTCTAGTTCTCCCTCAGGCCTATCTATTTTTTAGGCTTTCTTCTCCCTTTGCTTGAAGCTCTGCTGTCTTTCATATCTATCTATCTATCTATCTATCTATCTATCTATCTATCTATATAGTGCCTTTCATATCTATCTATCTATCTATCTATCTTTTATATAGTGCCTTTCATATCTATCTATCTATCTATCTATCTATCTATCTATCTATCTATCTATCTATCTATCTATCTATCTATCTATCTATCTATCTATCTATCTATCTATTACCAATTTTATACACACTGTCATATAATCATATACTATATATTGCCATTATAGAGAATTGGATTTCTTTCTTAGCCTGATCTAAAAGATGGCATAGATTGCATCATGTGATAAGTTCACTTTACTTCAATACACCAGCTTTGTTTGTGTCATTTTCTCTTGATTTTCCAGCTCCACTCAGGACTTGTCAACCAAAGCCGTCTTTGAATTTCTGTTTTCCATGTAATTGCCACGGTGAAACAAAGGTCGCCTATGCCTGAAGGTGAAAAAATAAATAAATGAAACGGGCAGCCTTCATTGTGGGGAATGGATAAATGTGCCATAAGAGTCACCAGGTGACCTCTGGTGTGGTGCCGGCAGTCTCCCCTGGGTCTAGGAACATGGCATTTGGTGAGGTGTGTGTGCGTGTGGAGGTGTGGGCCTGGACATACAGTACGTGAGCAGCAGTGTGCGTGTATATGTGCAGCGGGTTTGAGAGTGAGCATGCGTGTCTGGGAGAGTAAATGTACAGTATATACAGTATGTAAATGTATAGTGTGTGCGTTGCTACAGTATTTGCATGCCTGTTAATGAGGAGGGTGACTATGCATTGCTGTATGTATGCTCATGTGTGATGGTGTGTATATGTCTATATGGGTATAATAAAATGGCCTGGAGGTGGGGGGGTGTTTATTACTGTTGTCACAATGCTAAAGTATTGTCTTTGTTAACCAATATCAGCGTTTACACCTCATTAACTGAATTCAAGATGATATTGAAGTAAATAACAAATAACCAACCCATCATAAGCCCCTGCCACTTACCACCCCATACTCCCAGCCGCCATATCTTTTTCAAACAGCACACATATGCTGCCCAGTTCCACCGCTCTCCACTAACCGGTGTCTTCCTCGGTTCCTCCATGGTATGACTGTGGCTCATAATGTCTTAAATGAGCTTTCCCATCAGGAATTTTGAGTGCACTGATATTCCCATATTCAATTGTGGAGCTTCCCGTGCAGAGTTTTGAGTGTGTAAATATACAAATATTGTTTTGAAGAGTGAGGTTGCCAGTACAGAACCAGTAACATCTGTTACCAAATTTACCATAATGCTGCTATAGTATGGTTTACAAATTTGGAAGTTTGGCATTTTTTTTTTTTTGGTACCAGTTGTGACAGATAGGGAGCGCTATTGCTCCCTTGAACCCCTGTCCAAGACTCCAAACACCAGGAAAAAGTCCAAATGTTGACTTTATTTAAATGCCACAGTGCACAAAGCACCCTCTCCTCCACTATATTCATATCCAAACCAATAATCAATCACAAATACAATCCTCCACTTCCAGACGCGTTGCCACCCTTCCACCCAGCTCAGCTCGCCGTCTGGGAGCTCCCACAATCCTTTTATACTCCCTGACCCGGAAGTGTTCCAATCCCCAGTCCATGTGATCTCCTATCACTTCCGGGTCAGATCAAAAGTCCTTTTCTTCACCCCGGAAGTACGTCATTTCTGCCGTCGCTCTGCCTATGACGGGTTATAGGGCACATATGACTCTTTGCTCCTCCCTGCAGCTCCCTCTTGTGGCCCCCGAGGTATCCTGCAGGGCTGTGGATGAAAACTCCATTGTCCATAATTCCCTGCTGGTCTTCGGGGCACCTCCATACTGCAGGAGGGCTCCATCTGGCGGCCTGGGGTTATTGGCTGGGATGACAAGCCGGCCATAGACCACACAGTATACCAGGAAACACTTAGTGCGCATATATGTTCATGTGTGTCGGTCTGTTGGGGAGGCTGGTGGGGTTATAAAGTGTGTGTGTGTGTACATATTTAAGGTTGCATGTTTGCCATGTGTTATAGTTATGTGTCTGGGGGGTCTGCTTGTAGATGTAAGTTTGCCTGGGAGGGCTTGATGGAGTTGTGTGCATGTGCTTGTGGGTATGGAGAGGTGTGCAGTACTCGCCCTGCTGTATGTAAGCACACAGATGAAATGGCCTGGAGGTTGATATGTGTGTGAGATGGCTGGACCCCCGTATGCGGCTGTGAGTCTACTGGTGCTTTTTTCTTGCAGTGAACTCACGCAGCATCAGCAGCCTTAAACCTGAGTATCTTTGTTCATTTTATAGGTTTATGGTGTCCTTACTGTCACATTTACAGGCAGTAACGGAAAATAATTTCTTGCAGGTTCTAGTCAACAAACACCCCATCGCCACTCTCTGGTGTTGTGATTAGTAAGTATGGCTGCCTTCTATTGACGCTTCTGTCTTAATTACCTGTGAAATCTTAGAGCACGTTCTTGTCCATTGCACTCTCACACCAACCAACGTCCCATTTCATCCCTGATTATTTAAAGACTATCACTCATGCTGTGCTGACTAAGAAGACGAGGCCATTTCTCTTCATCGTGAGGCTGCCTCATTGATCCTTATTGATGTGTGTGTGTCTTTTTTAAAGAATTTCCCGTGAGCACTCAGCAGTTCCCCCCTGACTGTTACAAACTCCAGGGCAGCAGAATTACAGTCAAGGGAAGAAGAGCAGACAGTGAGGTCGATTGGAGACAAACAAAGCCAAGAAATGTGTGTGTGTGTGTGTGTGTGTGTGTGTGTGTGTGTGTGAGAGAGACAGAGAGAGTAGGCTTTAGTGACAGAGGGAGACTGGCTAACAGAAGGGCGTCTCTCTCTCGTCCACTACACTGCTTCTTGCCTCCCATGTGCCAAAATTGGTGTCTCCACGTGAATTCCAAAATGGAGATCAGCTTTGAAGTGATGCCTGACTGACAAAACTCAACATCATGGCAGCCTAAAATCCAGAAAGAAGATTGCAGTGACACCGATGGGACAAAATGGAATGGGCAAGGGTGCCAGTATAGGGGTGGACATACAGTATGCAATGTTGGGTGAGCATTTCCTCAGACCACATATTACGCTGTCCTTGTGGATGGTCAAGGTTCCATCCCAGCTGGGACACCAATCCATCCTGGCTATCCATCCCATCTCCAAGGTCACTTGCAGCCAGACATCCTAGCTAGTGTTTGATCCTGTATAAGGCCTCAGACCACCAGGCCTTACAGCACAGGGTTACTTGTGGTCAAGCTGCCCATTCAATGGTAAATCCAAGGTGGACTGTCAGGAGACCATCCACTAGTGGGCAGCATGGGATTGTGCCTCTCACAGGACTATAGCAGTACAGTGTTGTACCGTGTTAGCCATAGAGTGATACAGGAGAAAGAAGGGTGAAATGACACCTGTTATTGGCTAACTAAATAAATTACAAATGCAAACTTTCAAGGCAGCTAAGGCCCCTTCATCAGGCGAGGTGTAACCAGTTTCACAGAACTGGCAGAATGGACACCATTTAAGGAGTTAGAGTTCAGGACTACTAAAGACCAGTGGAAGGAAAGTAAGGCCATCCATAGCCCTGCAGGTGACCCCAGCAAATAGTTTAAGGACATGGCATGGCAGGGGAAAACAACTCACTAGGAAGAGGCCAGAGTTGTGTGGAGGGTGTTTAGGTGATACTTTGAAATGTGGCAGCTCAACAAAGGCTTCAGTAGTGACAAGGTGATTTGTGTTGTATTGTCCTCTTTTATAAACCACCCACCCCATTCTGTATTTGGGTGACTACATTATTAATCAATTAACTTGGCATTCTGGTGCATTTGGCCTCCTTTGAGATTGTGAGGTGCTAAGGGTCACAATAAAAGGCTCTGGTCCTTATACAACTGAGGCTGAACCAGTGCTTGATGTAGGCCAGTATACACCAGTATGGAGTACCGGCACTTCTCAATTTTTAGCAATTATTTACCAACAGTGTTTGGTGCGTGCCGGCAGTGTAAATCTAAGGAAAAATGATTTATTATACAATTTACATTTCATGAGAAGCAGAATTAAACAAAAATGTATTAAACGTACAGAGTTGATTCGATCTCTACACCACCTCCTAACACCACCCAGGAGCAAATCTTGCAACACACATTACAATGTGAAGACTTCATGGTACACAAAGGAGAGTACAGTATACTCACACATACTCACACACAGATACCCTGGAGCAATTCTCCACTCCGTGACCTTGGCAGCTCTTCCTCCTGCCAGTGAGCTCTGACTGCCATGTTGTACTCACTTCACAATGTCCGGCTCCAGTTTTATGGCAGAACTAAATCTGCTGTCAGTATGAGGGAACACTGCACCCTAGTGGCCCCTCTCTTTGCTGAAACTCAAGTGCTTTATAAAGACTTGGCCCCATTTGGAGCACCAATTAAGCACAGTCATCCCACAGTGCCTTAACAAGAAAATAAAAAGATGAAATCTTTTAAAAGCATTACAGTAAAAATTAAAGCTAGCTATCTCAGATTAAAACGCTTCACAGAGCAGAAAGTAAGATGTTATCAAATGTAGAGACAAAATAGCTATAAAATATACTGATAAAGATTAACAAATATAAAGAATTGTGTCAGCATGTTAATAAGTAAGTCATGAATATTAAATATTAACCCAAAAGGCAGAGGGCAGCAAGTAGAGAGACACCAGGATAGACATTATGCGCCTACAGATAGGACAGGATGAAGAGCACAGGCTGAGGTATGAGAAGATAATAAAGTTTGGCAGTGCTGATCTGTGTCCAAACATTTTTTTTTTCCACTTTGTAAGGTAATCAGGTGGTTACATTATTATAAAAAATATAAAGAGGATTAATGTCCTGCTATGATTCTGTGTCTTTGTTATAATCAAGCAGACAATATGTATGTATTGATAAATTCCAAATTAACTTGTTCATTTGTCTGTCTATATAAGTACAGTTCTTGCAGCATCAGGCACAAGAGTGTAACAAACCATACTGTACATTGACGCTAAATGCCAATACCGTACTATGCTAACAAGTACATATACTGTATATCTTAAATGTTGCAGAAAACTGAAATACACATGGAAATTCACACAGATACTGATAGAACTGGCAAGTCAGCATGAAAATCAAATATACTGTAGGTGACCAGAGATAGCTGATCTGACTAATGCTTCACTGTGCCCACTCCTCCTCAAGTATATGCGAGTATGGCAGATGGGTTTTCCCCAGTTTATATATTTTCTCAGATATTTTATTTCATCAGTTTGATGCTATCTATCTATCTATCTATCTATCTATCTATCTATCTATCTATCTATCTATCTATCTATCTATTGTCAGGGATGCCAGGGGCCATGACCCGGCCGGGATGCCAGGAGGGACCGGAAGAGGGTCAGAGCCCTGCCTGGATCACGGGGTTCGCCTTCGGTTGCTTTGGGGACCACGGGTCAAGGGCATGGAAGCCTTTTCCTGTAGGAGCCCGTGGTCACGCCAGGAGGCGCCCAATGCCTTGGGATTTTCCCCAGCACTCCTGCCACACCAGGAAGTGCTGGGGAAGATATAACGCCCCGAGAGCAGCCGGGAGGACAGCCGGCACTTCCCACGCTGGGCGCGGCCAACGAAGGAATGCCGGGAACACCAGGTGCTCATCCGGGTCAGCTATAAAAGGGGCCGTCTCCCTTCATTCAGGGCTGGAGTCGGGTGGAAGGAGGACGAAGCAGTGGAGAGTGGAGGCGGCCCGAAGAAAGGCATTGTGGCCAGGATTATTGACTGATTGGGGTACTGTGCACGGTGTGGATTGGGTCTTTGTGACCATTGTTCTGGGTCTTTGTGACCATAATTTGTAAATAGTGTAAATAAACGTGTGGTGGTTTGTGCAAAACAAGATGTCTGCCTGTCTGTGCCCGGGTGCCGTTGACACTATCTATCTATTATATAGTGCCTTTCATATCTATCTATCTATCTATCTATCTATCTATCTATCTATCTATCTATCTATCTATCTATCTATCTAATATATAGTGCCTTTCATATCTATCTATCTATCTATCTAATATATAGTGCCTTTATCTATCTATCTATCTATCTATCTATCTATCTATCTATCTATCTATCTATCTATCTATCTATCATATAGTGCCTTTCATATCTATCTATCTATCTATCTATCTATCTATCTATCTATCTATCTATCTATCTATCTATCTATCTATCCAATCCTGTTCTGCACACAGTGCTCTAACATGGCACACGTCAGCACATGTACTGTACTGTAGGTGCTGAATTCCCTGCTCCAGTTTGTATTGTCTTGGTGTCCATAGGATAATGTGAATCTGATAAGCTCTAACAGGCCAAGTGTCTCATCGCTCTCATTTCATTTCTTTCCTGTTTCTCATTCACAGCCTGTGTACCCCTGGCCTTCTGTGGACTCTCGCCTCAGTTCTCCCTCAGGCCTGCAGACGACACTTGCTATTTTTTTTAGGCTTCTCTTCCTCCCTTTGCTTGAAGCTCTGCTGTCTTTGCTGCAGGACAGTAAATGTGCAGCCACCACTGCGGCCTCTAATTACCTGCTCTGAGCTCCCGGCAGGCTGACGGGGCCGTGCACTCTCTTAAGAAATGCTGTTCCCCTGAAGGTTAATGAGCTGAAGGTGCAGGGAGGAGAGTGGTACTTTCCACTTGGTGTCTCTTGACAGTCCCTGACAGGCTCTCTCTGTCCACAGCTTCATTCTTGGCACACAGCCTCCCATTACAGCCAACTTTAAAGCAACTTTTTTGTTTGCGTATTTGTGGATTTATCGTTCTTTACTCAAATTAAAATGCTTGCTTGACTGTAACTGAAAAATCGGCTGTTGTTAGCAGCTGCTAATTTGTTCAGGGATATGGATGCCAACTGGGCTTACTTGCTGGACATCTTAAAAAATGAGTTAGATGGGGAATTGGACTGGCATGTCCTGCCTCGTTTTTTAGGCTCCAGTTCCCTAAACTGAATTACGCAAGTCTGAAAATAGATGGATGTGTGATTCTAATTGAAATACAGTGATTTGGATGAGATGCCAGTTCTGACATGTCATGACATGGATGCTAGATTAATAAATTATAGAAGCGTCGCTGGAGGTACAGTGAATACTCTGGGAATTATATTTATAATTAAAGGATACTGGAAACAATACAAGTCTTTCAGATCAGTGTTTGTAAGCATGGAGTCCAATGATACAGGAGCTCCCTCCACTGATGTTCTGCAGGGTTGCCTGGCCATTTTGGTATGGAATTGTGTCCAGGGCTGCAAAGACATCAGAGCCCACCATGAAGAGGTCTAGGAAGATGGCCCCAGGAATTGTATGGAGCATTCCTGAGCACGAAAATAGTTCAGGGCTGTGATCTGGAAGTACTTTCAGAATAATGCTTAAAGCACCTTCTGATCTGCAGCATTTGAGTTTGGAGCCAAGAATGAAGTGAAGGGCAGGGACTTGTCTAGTAGAAGAAGAAGAAACGAGTGAGCTTCATGAGAGAGGAGAGGTAGGAAAAGAAGAAGTACTTCTGTAGCTCCCAGGGTGGACAAGTGCACCACCTGTTATGGAGTATGATAACTTCTGGAATTTTTTATCCATATAATAAATTTTTGCAATCAAAGCGATTCTTACAAAACTATATGGTGACTCTTGGGGGAACAGCAGTGCTGTGTAGAGCAGGGATGGAGTGCTGATGACTACTCCTAAGGATAGAGTTGTGAGGTGGAAGAAGCACTTTGAGGACCTCCTGAAGGCCTTCCTTAGAGGACGCAGAGTTAGGGGACTCGGAGGGGCGCTCACACATCACTGGAGCTTTAGGTAGTTCAAAGTACACGCTGAAGAGATTCTGTCTCCGAGCTGGCATGGGAGCGTTATCGGTATCACCCCAGAGGAGGTGGTGGGGAAACTGGGACATCTGGGCATCTTTGCTTAGACTGCTGCCCCAGTGACCGGCTAAGTGGTAGAAATAAATTTCTTCTGGTCACTGAAAATGTTTTTTTGGGAGTTTTTGTATTCTAAGGTCCATTATGGTAATCATTTTCACTGGTTATCTGTTCTTTATAACAACTTTGATTTTTCTTAATGTTATGTTAGGCGTTTAACAGCGTTCTGCAAAGCAGATTGGATTTACGTAAATAGGGGCGAGAAGAGAAAAAATATGAGTCAGTAGCCAAGCCAAACCAAGTTCCTAACCAGAAAATGAACTTGATCTTTCATCAAATCAAAAACTAAATGCTAAACCAGAGTTGAAGTTCAAAACTAATGAATCTTTTTACCAGGAGTCTAAAAAACAAAATGCAGTGGCACATCTTACAGTC